>NC_052359.1:61994709-61998093 GCF_009727055.1 Benincasa hispida
AGTTTATTTTACAAAACACCAGGATCCATAAAACACTAGCATAGTGATACAAAAATGCATATGCCTATAATAGTGAGTTTGATGGTTGGCCATTTAAGCGACGTCTAGTTCTGCCACCTACGCTGTGTCCTTACCTACAAAGTCTGTAAAAATAGGATGAGTATACAATATACCTAGTAAGTAGTTTTCACAAAGGGTAGTGACCAAATGCACAATCACATGCAACATGTCTTGAAAACGTATGATTGGGACCGAAAACATATAATAACATGTGGTGGTCGGTTATGCTTCTAACGTAAATTTCTCCGCCCTGATAGGAAGATGAGGACTTAGGCGGAAACTAACCCATCTGATGATTAGCGGGTCATCCAGTCAGTAGGGCCAGAGTCGCATCCAACATCAACCATTAACATAAACGTAAGATTGTACTAGAGGGGTGCAACCATACATGCCCTGCTAGCCCTAGAAGCATAATCTTTATTTAATTAAAATTTATTCTTATGAACAAACATAATGCATGGGGTCCCTTGTCGATAAATGTATTTTAAACATGTAATGCAACATAGCAATAACATAATTATGCAACATATTAAAGGTACACTACCATGAAACACTTGAAGAGAGAGTGAGATAAACTACTTACCTTGACTGCGATCCTAGTTATTCCTTATTATTCCTTATGGTTTAATTAGTAGAGCTTTCCCTTTTAAATCAGAAGGAAATTTGGTCAGCACTTCCCTTGCGTTTTCTCCTTCAAACTAATAGAATTACTTCACCATTTTCACACGATTTTTACTACTGAGTTTTGTTTGACAACGAGTTTAACTTCCAGCCCAAAGCCTCCTATTTATAGTCGTTTCCAGCTCTTATCTGTGTGACAACTCATCCTACAAATGGCTTCTTTAAAATTACTTAGGTTTAAGAATTTATCTTAATAAGATACCTAATTTTGGCTAACGTTTGCCCTTACGTCTTCAACCTTTGTTTGTATTCAATTTTAGGGTTCTCCATGTATAATCCATAAGAACGTGGCCAAATTCAACGCATAATCCACGCTTCTGTCCAAATCTCACTCTTTCTGTTCTCAGAATCTCGCTCTCTCCAGCTTTCTCGCTGGTTTGGCTCCCGTGACTCTCGCTCTCGCTCTCGTGACTCTCGCTGGTTTGGCTCTCGCTCTCGCTCTCCCTTTTGCTCTCACTCTCGCTCCCACTTTCTCCCACTGTCTCTGAGAATCTCGCTCTCTCTAATTTTCTCTCCAATCTCGCTAGTTTTCTCGCGTGGTTGCCTTCACTGCTTGTGAATTCCACTTCCCATTTTTAACTCTTTCAAATTTTAAGAGTATATGGGCAATTAATTCACCTTCAATTCTTCCAATGAGCAGTGCCCAAACAAAAAGTTATCTACTGCCCGTTGTCTCTTGAATTAGCTAGCGTCCAACTTTTATTAATCCTCCTTGATTCTGCCCCCTTATTCATTATTTTTAGATAATTAATAAATTTCTTATTTTTTTTCCAATTCTAAATTTCCACCCGATTTTCCTATTAAGTTTATATATTTTTCATTCTTTATTATATATTTTATTTGTTTTCCTGCTTTCTAAATTAGGGTTAGGGTATTACATTTGGGTATCACCCCTTTAAATAAAATTTCGTCCTCCTTAACATTTGACATTTAATTTCCTGTAGTGTATGCATACAAATTTGGGTTGTTACAATCTTCCCCCTTTAAGAACTTTCATCCTCGAAAGTTTCTCAGTTCTTAAACAGATAGGGGGGTTTGACTTTCATCTCTTCTTCTCGTTCTCATGTAGTTTCTTCTACTTGCTGATTTCTCCAGAGAACCTACACTAAACTTATTTCCGGATTACGAAGTGACTTCTTTTCTCTTGCTAGGATGCAAACTGGAGTCTCTTCATATTCCAAGTTTTCACTTATTTGTAGAGGTTCATAATTTACTACATGTGATGGGTCAAACACGTATTTCCGAAGCATCGATACATGAAAGACATTATGTATTGTAGAAAGGGTGGGTGGTAATGCTAATTGATAAGCTACTTGGCCAATATGTTCTAATATTTCAAAGGGTCCAATAAAGCGGGGGCTAAGTTTGCCTTAATGCAGGTCTTGCAATTAACTATGCTATTTGAGTTGTGAAGGTTTCTGGTATTAGTGAGATCTCCGCTCTTTCAAGGTCGTCTGTTATGTGTTTGGAGATGGTACTTAGGGCTGCTGTATGAGCTGGCTTTCTGCTAAGAGCATCAGCAACAATGTTAGCTTTTCCTGGATGATAGAGAATCTCACAGCCATAATCTTTAACTAATTCTAACCATCTTCGTTGCCTCATATTTAACTCTTTCTAGGTAAAGAAGTACTTAAGGCTTTTATATATGTATAAATTTGGATCTTTTTCTCATATAAGTAATGTCTCCATATCTTTAAAGCAAAGACTACGACAGCTAACTCCAAGTCATGAACGGGATAATTTTGTTCATAAGGTTTTAGTTGTCTTGAAGCATATGTTATTACCTTTCCGTGTTACATCAATACACAACCAAGCCCTTTCTTCGATACGTCACTGTACACAGTTAAACCCCCTGATCTGTCAGGTATAGTGAGAATAGGGGCTGTGGTCAACCTTTCTTTTAGTTTCTAGAAGCTTTGCTCACATGCTTGATTCCAGACAAAAGGATTATTCTTCTTGGTGAGGTTAGTTAAGGGTAATGCTATACTTGAGAAATTCTTCACAAATCGTTTATAATATCCTGCTAATCCAAGGAAGCTTTGCATTTCGCTGATTGTTGTTGGACGAGGCCACTTGCTAACTATTTCAATCTTAGCAGGATCCACTGAGATTCCTTCTTACTTTACAATATGCCCTAGGTAGGCGACTTGTTGCGTCCAAAACTCACATTTGGAGAATTTGGCATACAACTTTTCATTTCTTAGTATGGAAAGGACGTCCCTAAGATGTTTTAATGTTCTGCCTCAGACTTGGAATAGACTAAAATATCATCTATAAATACGATCACGAAGTTATCAAGATAGTCCTTAAAAATTCTATTCATCAAATCCATGAAGGCTGCTGGAGAATTCGTTAATCCAAAGGGTATCACAACGAATTCATAATGTCCATATCTTGTTTGGAAAGCAGTCTTGGGTATATTAGACTCCTTGATTCGTAATTGATAATATCCAGATCGTAAATCTATTTTAGAGAATATTGAGGCTCCTTGCAATTGGTCAAATAGGTCATCAATGCATGGGAGTGGGTACTTATTCTTTATTGTCAACTTATTCAACTCCCGATAATCTATACATAAACGCATTGATCCATCCTTTTTCTTAACAAATAAGACAGGTGCTCCCCATGGAGACACGCTAGGGC
>NC_052359.1:61999524-62063854 GCF_009727055.1 Benincasa hispida
ATACTATGGATAGAATATAGCCTAAGGGTTGATGTTAATTGGAGCATGTTGTGCAAATGTTGTAGAGATGAATGAATGACTAGAGCCCGAATCAAATAAAGTGAAGGCATAATACCCGAGGATGGTAATGTACCTGTAACAACTGCATCTTGATCCTCTGCCTCTTGACGTGTAATAGCAACAACCCGTCCTTCTGTTGTGGGTAACCTTGTTACTAGTAGGCTGGGTGGTCTGGGCAATTGATACTTGGTTGATGAGCTTTGGGCAAGCCTTTGCATAGTGACCCGTCTAGCGCAGTTGAAACACACCCATAAGTTTCCGAAGACATTTCCCCTTGATGGTGTTTTCCACAATTTCTTGCACTTAGGATATGTGAATATTTTGACTCTCCTGTTGTGACTGTATGCCCTGAGTGCTTTGGGAAATTATTGCTGCCGTGTGAACGTTGGAAGTCTTGTTTCGGTGAATTTTCTTTTTTTTTGATTTGGCATGAATCCTTATTCAGAAGTTCAGGTTTTGACAGCAAGAATCTACTTCCATAAGTAATGGCCGACTCGAGGGCAAGGCATACTCTCTGTGTCGGAAAGCAGTAAACTAATGCCTCGAATGCCTTCTCTTAATCCCCAAATAAAACTTTCCACCTTGCTTCTCTTCTGTGTCCACTAGTCGAGGGACAAAGTGGACAACGATCAAATTTCCATTCATACTCTTGCCACCGACATGTTCTCTTGACGAAGATTAAGAAATTCCACTTCCTTTTGATATCCCACTGTCAAAGGGAAATACCTGTTTGTAAAAAGCCTGATTGAATTGCTGCCATGAGACTGTATCTTTGATTGTTCTTTGTGTGGATTCCCTCCCAGAAACTTTGCATTGGCCTCCCTCTTAAATTGAAGTGGACATAATTTACTATTCTATCTTCTGGGATAATTCATATGGCATGAAAATATGTTTCTATTTTTTTTGTTATCCAATTCTCTGCATAATTGGACTCCACCAAACTGTTCCATCAAATGTAAGGATTGAACTTCCTTGAATTTCCTCGAATGATCATCGAGTCATTTGTATCGTTGGTTATTGGTATGTGTGGACGAGGTTGTGTTTCCATACTCATATTTAGTATTAGTAATTTTGTATTGCCTCTGGTGGTAAGTAGAACACGTAAGGCGTCTTGTCCATGTCCTTGATTTTGATCCCTTGTGGATTCACTTCGAGGGTCTGCCCTCGTCGTGTTGGAGCCCTTTGTAGTGGCATCTGGTACACATATTTATTTTCATAATAAGGAAGTGATCTAATTTTTTTTTTTTAAACTCATACCTTATGTTTATTAAAATTACTTGTTTTGAAAAATTTCACTTACCAGTGTATTTGACATAACGTTGGGCATCACTTAAAAGCCAACACATCAAACATCACGACTCTTCTAATTTAGTGGACAGCCTAATTGGCTCAAATGCTCTGATACCAACCTGTAACGACCAGATCCTCTACATATTATGGTCCGACCGCCTACGACATGCATGCTTAGACTTTTCTATTATGAGATGAGTTTTGGTAAAAATCTTCAAAAGAACATATCTAAGATTTTATTAACATTAGGTAGAAAACTATATAAAAAGTTTATTTTACAAAACACCAGGATCCATAAAACACTAGCATAGTGATACAAAAATGCATATGCCTATAATAGTGAGTTTGATGGTTGGCCATTTAAGCGACGTCTAGTTCTGCCACCTACGCTGTGTCCTTACCTACAAAGTCTGTAAAAATAGGATGAGTATACAATATACCTAGTAAGTAGTTTTCACAAAGGGTAGTGACCAAATGCACAATCACATGCAACATGTCTTGAAAACGTATGATTGGGACCGAAAACATATAATAACATGTGGTGGTCGGTTATGCTTCTAACGTAAATTTCTCCGCCCTGATAGGAAGATGAGGACTTAGGCGGAAACTAACCCATCTGATGATTAGCGGGTCATCCAGTCAGTAGGGCCAGAGTCGCATCCAACATCAACCATTAACATAAACGTAAGATTGTACTAGAGGGGTGCAACCATACATGCCCTGCTAGCCCTAGAAGCATAATCTTTATTTAATTAAAATTTATTCTTATGAACAAACATAATGCATGGGGTCCCTTGTCGATAAATGTATTTTAAACATGTAATGCAACATAGCAATAACATAATTATGCAACATATTAAAGGTACACTACCATGAAACACTTGAAGAGAGAGTGAGATAAACTACTTACCTTGACTGCGATCCTAGTTATTCCTTATTATTCCTTATGGTTTAATTAGTAGAGCTTTCCCTTTTAAATCAGAAGGAAATTTGGTCAGCACTTCCCTTGCGTTTTCTCCTTCAAACTAATAGAATTACTTCACCATTTTCACACGATTTTTACTACTGAGTTTTGTTTGACAACGAGTTTAACTTCCAGCCCAAAGCCTCCTATTTATAGTCGTTTCCAGCTCTTATCTGTGTGACAACTCATCCTACAAATGGCTTCTTTAAAATTACTTAGGTTTAAGAATTTATCTTAATAAGATACCTAATTTTGGCTAACGTTTGCCCTTACGTCTTCAACCTTTGTTTGTATTCAATTTTAGGGTTCTCCATGTATAATCCATAAGAACGTGGCCAAATTCAACGCATAATCCACGCTTCTGTCCAAATCTCACTCTTTCTGTTCTCAGAATCTCGCTCTCTCCAGCTTTCTCGCTGGTTTGGCTCCCGTGACTCTCGCTCTCGCTCTCGTGACTCTCGCTGGTTTGGCTCTCGCTCTCGCTCTCCCTTTTGCTCTCACTCTCGCTCCCACTTTCTCCCACTGTCTCTGAGAATCTCGCTCTCTCTAATTTTCTCTCCAATCTCGCTAGTTTTCTCGCGTGGTTGCCTTCACTGCTTGTGAATTCCACTTCCCATTTTTAACTCTTTCAAATTTTAAGAGTATATGGGCAATTAATTCACCTTCAATTCTTCCAATGAGCAGTGCCCAAACAAAAAGTTATCTACTGCCCGTTGTCTCTTGAATTAGCTAGCGTCCAACTTTTATTAATCCTCCTTGATTCTGCCCCCTTATTCATTATTTTTAGATAATTAATAAATTTCTTATTTTTTTTCCAATTCTAAATTTCCACCCGATTTTCCTATTAAGTTTATATATTTTTCATTCTTTATTATATATTTTATTTGTTTTCCTGCTTTCTAAATTAGGGTTAGGGTATTACATTTGGGTATCACCCCTTTAAATAAAATTTCGTCCTGCTTAACATTTGACATTTAATTTCCTGTAGTGTATGCATACAAAGTTTCCATTGTTGCTTTCTCGAAGCTTCAATTTTCTTCTTTTCATCTTCTTCTTGAGAGAGATATTTTAAGTTGTGAGAATTGATTCATTGAGAGTTTTAATTTGTAAATTACTATTTGAGAGAGTTTTCCTCACATCGTGCCTCATTTCAAATCCATTGTAAGGGTTGCTTTTAATCCCAGAAAAAGAGTTGTAATAGTTTGATCCTCAACCATGGAAAGGTTTGGGTTTGTTCTTGCACCCGAAAAAAGAATGTTGTAACGGTTCGACTCTAAGCTGCGAAAAGAGTTAAGTTTGAGTGAAAATCCAAGAGGAATTTGAGAAGTGGATGTAGGCCGGTTTACCGAACTACTATAAAATTCTCATTGTCAATTTCTCTATCCTTCAACTATTTAATTTTGTAGTTAATTTGTTCTTAAATTTTATTGCTTGAAATTATTTACAATTTTTATTCTTAAATTTAATTGCTCATATATGTTTATTTTGATTGGTAGTTCTTAAATTTATATATCCTTTATCAGTCATTTTATTAGATTTAAAAATTGTGTTTTAAAGTGAGATGGTTAATTTCTTGTTTAATGCAAAGTGAATTATTTATATAAATTTATTGTTTAAATTACTTATTAGAAAAAAGTGTATTACTTTACTTAATTTAGTCTACTTAGAGAAAAAAAATTCATTAGTTTAAATAAACCCTATTCACCCTCCTTAGGGTTGCCATATCACTCCTACAATTGGTACTAGAGCTGGTTGCTCTCTTGTTTGTGATAAAATTTTCATAAATCATTTTAGATTGACATCCATTGTTTGAGCTTATCACTCCTACAATTAGTGTCAGTGCGGGTAGCTCTTTTACGTATTTTTTTTCAAGTATTGTTTTGATATCTAAAGCACCTTATTACTATTTTGGAAGATTATTTGAAAAGGTTAATTGCTAGAGCTATAGCAACTTTAGATCATTGTGTTGATAGACCTTTGTTCTTTGATGGTAGTAGAAATTATGGTGTTTGGAGAAATAGAATGAAAATTTTTATGTTCGCTATGGATTTTAACATTGTATATGTTTGTGAGCATGATTTGTCAAAATTGCAATGAATAATGAGTTGCTTACTTTTAATTGGATAGAAAAATATATAATACAATTTTACATTTTGATTATATATATGACATTTGGAATTTTCTTGATAATATGTATAGTGTAGAATATTCTCCTTGTACTATTTGATGTGAAGGAGAATTATAATTCCCAAAATCAAGGAAAAGTCCATAAAGAAGAGAAAGAAAAATGTGGTAATTCCTCTTTGTGCTTGATGGCCCATTCGAAAAATAACTCCGGTGGTGAGACCGATGAACACGAGATAAGTCACAAATCTCTATATTATGATGAGCTATATGATGCATTTGAAAGCATGCAATATGGTTTAGAAAAAGTTAGCTCTAAATATCTAAAACTATCAAAGAAATTTAAGGTATTATCTAATGAAAACAAATATTTGATAGATGAAAATGATTGTTTGAAAAAAAGAGCTGATAATGATGTTTTGCATGATAATAAATTTTGTGATGATGAGAAATGTGTTTTGATAGATAAGATTAAGTTTCTTAAAGTTGAAAATGAAGAATTTAAATCTTTGTCATGTCAAATGAAAATTAATTTGAATGACTCGAATGAAAATGAGAAATTTAAAATTTGTACTTTGGAATTAAATGATGAAATTGCTAAGTTGAAAAATAGAATTATTGAGTTGGAAACTAACTAGAAAAAGAAAAAGTTTCTTTTGTGGTTAAAATTAAATTTCTTTAATGTGATCTTGATGAGAAAAATAATCTTTTGTATAATCTTAAAGAGAAAGAATTGCTTGATACCAAAAAGCTTGAACTCATAAAAGAATCTATTAAGAAATTTAACTATAGGTGCACAAAAATTAGATAAAGATAAACATTTTAACGACAAAAAGGGATTATACTTTGTGAATGAAAATTATTCCTCTAGTTGTAAAACTACTTTTATTAAAGTCACCTCTGGTTTGTCTCACCATATTTTGCCTAATGTGCCAAAATTTGTTGAAACTAAGTTTGTACTAAAGCATGAAAAAGTTAGAAATATTAATGGGAAATCAGATCTAAACATAATCAATTTCATACTAGACCAAAATTTGCTTATAATGTTAACTTTGTGAATAAGCATGAAAAATCAAAGTTTGTGCCTAAAGATGTTAATTAAAAGCCTAAATGCATGCATAGAGCTAAATTTGTATCTAATCATAAAAATGGTAGATATCATGAAAAACTAAAATTTGTGCCTAATGTTATTTTTGTGGAGTTAAAAGTCATATTAGACCAAATTTTTTCAAATTGGAAAAATGCTCCTATAAAGAAATTTTTTGAGAAAAATGGTGAAAAATCAATTAATTAAAAAGAAAACCTAATGTTACTTGTTGTTCATGTGGCAAAGTTGGACATAAATTTTATGCTTGTTATTTGGCAAAAATGAATCCTAATAATGTTTGAACTAATCTTAAATGAGTTCCAAAATCTTTGCTTACTAATAATGAAGATCCAAGAAATGGATATCAAAATCTTTTGGTTGAACTTTCTTAGTAGGTGTGGTTCAAGAAGCAAATGGTTGTTTAGACTTCAAATTAGGAAATTAATTCAAATTGGAGCAACTAAAATGATTGTTTGAATCCAATAAAGAAAATTGGATATTTAGTAATATTTACCTTTTTTACTCTTGAGATAATTACGCTTCTGGTATCTTTATGGAAATTATATCTCTTGAATGGTTTTGAAAAATTTAAATTAGCTTTCTTGAATTATATTGTATATAGAATTCAATGCCCACGAGAAACGATTGAATGTATATCTATTTGGCATTTATCTATACGATTTATTATTTGGCTTTTTGGTCAATTAGAACATGATATTTGAAAAAGTTGTTAATTTCTTTTCCGTAGTGGGAGTATTTATAGAATTGATATATTTTTTTAATCCCTGGAATTTTTTTTTAATCTAAATTGGTGCAATGCTTTATTGTGTTGCTACCATACTTATATTTAATTGATAATGTATTCTCTCTTATGGTTGCATTGAATTTTCTAAAATAGATTTGCTATTATTTGGTGTTATTATTTGTTTTTCAAACAATTGTAGTTTATGTTATAATCTTTGATATTTTGGTATCTCAATTGTTTGAATTTTACTTGAATGATTTTATCTCATTGGTTAGTATCTATATTTCTTATTAAAAGGAGAATGCTTGATTTTAAGGGGAGTTATACATTTTTTTATGTGAATTTCATATATTTGATGATATTGACTCTCCATAGTGTCTTTATGTTAAGTGTATCCCTTCATGCATATTGTTCATCCTTTCATGCTATTGTATTTGGAGTAATATGTTTTGAAAATTTATTTGATATTTTTACCCTCAAGTTGATTTATGTGCTAAATGTCTTTTTGTCTCTTATTAAAGGAGAGTGTTCAATTGATTTCAAACGGGGGAGAAATTTGTGAATTGATCTTAAAATTTATATGATGTCTCTTGAATTTATAATGTTGTTGTTTGTTTTAGGAAGCATATTGATAAGAGAGGAAGTGCGAAATTATGTGTTCGTGATTTTAGAAGAAGCTTTCATGTCTTTGTGATATGTTTCTTAATTATCATTTTTTTTATTGATTCCAAAAGGGGGAAAGGTAATAAGAAAAATGAAAGCATTCTATTAATGAAATATCTATTGTTATAAAGTGAATTGAAATTATGTATGAGTGTTGATTGTTATTCAAATAAATATTTCATACCACACACCTCTTTGGATTTCATTTTTCTTGAATTGTTTATCATCATAAAAAAAAGGGAGATTGTTAGCTTTTTGGCCATCAGTCTCAAATTAATTAATTTTAATTAACTAATTAATTAATATTTTGATGATAACTAACTAACTTTTATTTATTAAAAATTTGGGTGTTTTGAAGTGTCCATTGCGTAGAGCTTGGGTCAACGATCTCAATGCAATTTGAGTAACTCAAATCGGAGTTCAAACGAAGAAGATATAACCAAAACAAGCTTAATAAAAAATACTCGAGATGACGACATGGCAGCAAAATTAATCAAATTAACTCAATTGAAATGTGATATATGGAGCAATGGAAAATGTGATACATGGTGGGGTTTGGTTAGATTTAAAAAGAAATGAATTTTGATTTTTGCTTAATTTTAATTGAGGTAATAAGAAAAATGAAAGCATGCCATTAATGAAATATCTATTGTTTTCAAGTGAATTGAAATTATGTATGAGTGTTGATTGTTATTCAAATAAATATTTCATACCACACACTTCGTTAGATTTCATTTTTCTTGAGTTGTTTATCATCATAAAAAAAAGGGAGATTGTTGGCTTTTTGGCCATCAATCTCAAATTAATTAATTTTAGTTAACTAATTAATTAATGTTTTGATGATAACTAATCAACCTTTATTTATTAAAAATTTGGGTGTTTTGAAGTGTCCATTGCGTAGAGTTCGGGATAACGATCTCAACGCAATTTGAATCACTCAAATTGGAGTTCAAATGAAGAAGATATAACCAAAACAAGCCAACAGAAAAATACTCGAGGTGACAATATGGTAGCAAAATTAATCAAATTAACCCATTTAAAATGTGATATATGGAGTAATGAAAAAGGGGGAAAACTAAAATGATATTGTTCTTTTAAAAACTATTTAGGAAAATATTGTTGTTTTCAAACTATTTGTAAAAATATTGTTGTTTTTTTATTTTTTTTTTAAATAAGTCGAGGGTCGAAAATTCGACCTACATAGGTCGAATTTTGAACCCTTGACCTTCCCCTTTCGTATTTTTGTACGCCGAACTTTGAACCCTCGACCTTGCCCTAACATTATTATTGAGTCGGTTTAATTATCATTCCGGAGACTTTACTCATAATTATTTGATGTGGAGAGAACGAAAGACTTTCCTCATTCCGGAGACCTTCCTCATAACACACATAATTATTTGATGTATTAAAAATAATTTTATATTGGGAGAGAATGAAAGAGGGAAGAGTAAGAGAGAGAGAGCGAGATATTGAGAGAGAGCGAGAGTTTCCAGTTGTTTTCTTTTTAACTTGAGAGTTTCCAGCTTGATATGTTATTCTTTCTAACCCATTCATTGGTGCATATCTGGCACGAAGCTTCTTAACTTGGGAGTTTCCAGTTTTTTTCTTTTTTGGTCTGATTTTTTTTTGGAAACTTTATGAAGGGTAGTTTTTTCATCTCAAGTGATTTGATGTGGAGAGAACGAAAGACCTTCCTCATAACACTCATAATTATTTGATGTGTTATAAATAATTTTGTATTGGGAGAGAACGAAAGAGGGAAGAGTAATAGGGATCGAGATTATGAGAGAGAGCGAGATTTGAGAGAGTTCGAGATTTTGAGAGAGAGTAAGAGTTTGAGAGAGAGCGAGATTCTGAGAACGAGAGCGAGATTTTGAGCGAGAGCAAGATGTTAGCGAGAGTGAGATATCCGTACAAATTTTCCTTTTTTTCTTTATTTAATTCCCCATTCCACATTCTTCTTTCTTTATTCCATTTTTTTAAAAATTTTCCATTTTATAAAGATAATTTTTAAAATATTTTATTATTATTTATAATTTAAAAAAAAACTCCATCAAAATCTTGGTACCAAATGTACAAAAGGAATCCAAGATCATTATTATAAAATCTTTTAAACTATTGACCTCACTACTGTGATTAAAATTTCTGTTCTTCATATTAATTAGTCTTATTTATAGACTTGCATGTGAAGGTTTTGAGTGTTGATTTGATTTATTATGTCCCCAAATTATTGTCTAAAATATGTTAATTTGAATATTGAAGTTTTTTTTTTACCTAACTTTTTAGATTTAGACTATCTGATGTTATTATTTATGTCAGCGACATTTAAAACTTCTATATCAAAATAATTACTATTCATAATATATAAAAAGAATAAATTAAAAAAATAATATCTCATAAAAATAAAAAAATGTAAATTAAATATCTCATTTATATAAAAATAATTACAAAAATCAATGTGTCCCATAAGGCGGACGTCGTCGATTTCGAGCTGGTTGTCTTCGTCGACTTCGAACTTGAGGTTGCTAGGGTTCTTCTTGATGTTGCTCTGGTACCTCTGCAAGCGCTTCATAATATAAATATTCGTTATGCTCTCCACGACCTGGGCCATGTCCATGCACGTATGAAGACGAAGGACCAGCCTCTGAGTCATAATGTCTTGAACCAAATGCTGGCATCATCATCATCGGACTAACATAATCAGTTTGACTATACGTCTGCATCATAGAGGGAAACTCTTCCACATTATGTGCAACCTCATCAAACTATCCTTTTCCCGAACAGGTCCTCTACGTCTAGGAGCTGGTGGAGGAATAATAGGTATATCGTACATATAATGAATTTCCTCCATATAGCTTTGTTTGTCACTACATATAGCAAGAACCTGGTTCGGATCATTCGCAACGTCACAGAGTCTACGGTTGTTCGATCTCTGTGAATTATAAAAAAATTAGATAATATTTAAAATAAATTTAAATAAAAATATTAAAGACAAATACAATAAAAATGTGTATAAAATAATCAATTAGGTTCAGTGTAATGTATCTGTTCAGGTTGAAACAGATCAAACATGTATCTATACTGGCTGACTACATGTGTGGCTGTCCTAGTCACACAAAATTTGTCTCTCCACCTAAATTTTTAAATTGATAATTTAAAATTTAAATTAACTAGATTCAGTGTTATAAAAGTTAAATTGAATTAAAAAAACATATCGAGAACCGTAGGCTCGTCCAACTAACTGAGCATCATTAACATGTAGTTGTGGAGCCATTGTTGGAAATCGCTCACAAGCCCATAGTTGCAAAAGTATGAGAGGCCCAGTATCTCTCGATGACTACCTGGAAGCAATGTCTTGCTTCCAACAGATGTGTGTCAAGGCTGCCGGTGGTGCCATGGAAGGGCGATGGAGCTGACTCTCTCGAGATCTAACTCCGCCGAAGGCTCCAGTCGTCACTCAGAATAGATGAAGGAGATGAAGAACTCTCAAGCTTTCTTCTAACGCTTTGGTCTAGATCACAAGGATCCACCCAAAGGTAGGAAACCTTGGATGGTTTGAAATTCTGCTCATTGGCTTCTATTTATAAAGCTTGTCGCCAACAAAATTAATAGACCTGCTCTGATTTTGACATTTGCGACGTGATGGTCCTTTTTTGAATCTCGGCTGCTAACGACGTAGTAGATGAAATGTTAATATCATATTTTGATTTTTTTGAGATATGCATTGATGCTTCCATTCCACCAACCTTGTGGTAATCTTGCTATTATGGTTATCATCGTGTAGCCACAATCTTGAAATGACCACATTCACTTGATTACCGCAACTTCTATACGATGATCGCAATCGCTTGATGATCGCAACTCCTATGCGATGGACGCATGCGATTGATTACCGCAACACCCATGTGTTGAATGTATGCGTTCACGTTTGCGATGGAGAATTTCTCTGCATGCGGTCGTCTATGCGATAGCCCGGCTTCAGCGTCTGTGTCCGATTCCTGCGTTAGCTACAAAGATAGACAATTGAACACATAATAACGCATAATAGTGGGTTAGCCTAGATGATTGATGTTGAACAACGTAAACTCATTTTCTCATGAATTCCTAACATAATTGCTGCATATTATGTTTGACAACCCTCATAATTGTAAATAAAAGGCCTAAGATGACGTGCAATTCTACATGTCATCAGACCACAAACTAATTGTTCATTAGAGGATCAGTGGAAGTTAAGCAGCAAGATGTAATCTCAGCGGTAAAACAACTTTTGACCCAACTGTTATTATGAAAGACATGTGAATGGTTGACTTACTGATTATGGTTATATCGAGTAGATAGAAATATATCTACAGTGTGGGGAATGCAACTACTGGGCTTTAGTAGAGTGACTCGGTAGTTAACGAATGTTGGTTAAATAGGTTAGAGAGTTTAGCCAGTTAATCTCGGATTGTTGGAGCCCATGATCTGTAGGTCCATTATTATACACATTATTAACTGGCTAATATTTAAACTAGTAGTCCAAATACTAGAAGATCCATGATCACGCTTTTAGTCCCCGAGCTTTTTGGAATAAGTACGTTTGATCCGTGAAGTTTTAAATTAACCATTTGAGCCCCAAGTTTTCAATAATAGGTTTAAAATGTCATCTTCATTAATGGAACTATTTAAATTAACACTGTCCAAGTAAATTAATTAAATGCTGATGTGGCTTGCTGACCAAGTTGATGATTTGGATTTAAATTTGTCTCGTGAAGTTCACTTCGTGAAGTAACTTCATGGGACGAACTTCACGAGAAATGAACTCAACACCACGTCATTTCTATCTTTTTTCTGCTGAAATTTGTCTCGTGAAGTTACTTCACGAGACGAACTTCACGAGAAATGAACTCAACTTCATGTGATTTCTGCCTTTTGTCTCGTGAAGTTCACCTTGTGAAGTTACTTCACGAGAAATGAACTCAACAAACTCAACTTCACGTGATTTCTGTCTTTTGTCTCGTGAAATTCATCTCGTGAAGTAACGTCACGAGACGAGACGAATTTAAATCCAACTCATCAACTTAGCAGTAAGCCACATCAGGATTTAAATAATCTACTTTGACAAATCTGTTAATTTAAACAGTTATGTTAATGAAGATGACCTTTTAAACCTGTTATTGAAAACGTAGGGACTAAAATGGTTAATTTACAACTTCAAGGATAAAACGCACTTATTCTAGAAAACTCGGGGACTAAAAAGGTATTTTTCTCTTTAACTTTTTATTTTTACATGTAAATAATAAATTTAAGATAAAAAGGGAATGGGAGTTAGAATTAAAATTAGTAGCAATTTAAAGGAATGTATACATTGGTTTATATAATAATTTGAAATTGTGTGATTTAATATTTTTCATTTTTTCTGAAAAGTAATACTCTAAATTGTTAATTACTCTGGTTGATTTAAAAGTCAAGGGCGATTTCTCACTCTTACAATTGTTAGAACTAAAAAAAAAATGTTCATTATTTATTTTGATTAGTTGCCTATTTAGTCAATTAGTTCTTGAGATTTGAAAATTAGGCCTGTTGTGGGTGTTAGCTGACTAATTGTGTGTAGAGATGTCCAAAAAATCTGCGGGGTCGGGACCCTGCGGGGACCCGCCCCAAACGGGGTGGGAAATCCCCGAATACACGAGGATTTGTGGGGGAGGGAGTGGGGAATTTTTCCTTGTTTACAATTCGGGGCCGAGGACGGGGAATATATTCCCCATCCCCGGCCTCGACCCCGACCCTGTCCCGTTTCCCCGCCGCCGCCCCCCCGCCCCGACTTTGTATATAAATTATAAATTATTAATATATATATATTGTAGACTTTATTAAGATAATTATGGATGTTTTAATTATTTAAGTTCAAGATTTTTATTACTTTAATTCTTTAGATGTTGTAATGTTTAAGATATGATGCTCTAAATGTTGAATTTTAATTTTTACAAATTATGAGAATTTAGCATTTTAATTATATTTTTTAAATTGCATGTGTATTATTGTTTTAATTAGTAAAATTGATAATATTCTATTTAAATGAAAAATCTCTAGAAAATGTTTAAAGAATTGTAAAAAAAATATATTTAATTGAAATTAAAAAAAAATATTAGAGAAAAATAAATGCGGGAAATCCGATCCCCGCGGGGAAATTTGTGGGGACAGGGAATGGAATAGGAGGGCGGGGGTGGGGACGGGGAAGGCTTCCCCGTCCCACTAGATTCCGCCGTCGTGGACATCTCTAATTGTGTGGTTGTCTAACAAATCTCAATGCTCACCCTTGAAACAAACGCCTATAATTAACCATTGTCAAAATGATGATTTCGGTAACATAATGAGATTATTAAAAATAAGTAAGAGGAAAAATACCTCAATATCTTTATTGACCTTCTCGATGTATATATATATATATATATACACACATACACACACATCACCAATAACTGGTTAATAGAAAAATGGAAAATAACAGAATTATTAAATTTGTTACAACTATTACACCCCCCTCAAGTTGGGCTATACAAATCTAAGATTTCTAACTTGGACAATATAGCAGTAAAGACAGAAACATGGAGAGGTTTGGTGAATACATCGACAAGTTGGTGATGAGATCGAATGAGCAATAGCTTGAGAGAACCATCAACAATCTTATCTCAAATAAGATGACAATTAAGCTCAATGTGCTTGGTACGTTCATGAATGATGAGATTGTTAATAAGGTGACAACAACCTGGTTATCACAGTATATAATAAAAGGTTGAACAATAGGAACAGACAAATCATGAAGTAAAGAAGTTAACCAAATAAGTTCACATGTTGTGGAGACAAGAGCACTATACTTAGCCTCAACTGAAGATCGTGACACAATGATTTGCTTCTTAGACTTCCAGAAACAAGTGAATCGCCTATGAATATGTAAAAGCCTAAAGTAGACTTCCTTGTGTCAAAACATGAAACCTAATCAGAGTCTGCAAAAGCACGTAAGAAACTCTTTTTTCGTGTCTTTTCTAATTTTTTTCAATTTTTTTTCGTACGATGTTTGTTCTATCTGTCAGATCTTTCATCTTTTTTCTCTCAGTGAAAAATTTGTCGATTACTTATTATCTGAGTTACAATGGATGAGCCTTGGATAATTCGATTACTTATTATCGTTTTTTTTCCTTCTATTTTTAGCTTCATTCAACTCGTCTATTTCTTTCAATTTGAATAATCGAATTGGGTTGAGGCAAACTTTGAATACTAGATATGATGTCAAAATAACAGGGGTCAAGGTCGGCCAGTGAGACGATGGGGGAGAAGCTTCATCATCGTGAGGGAAATAACCCAGATCAACAGCTAAGGCCCCCAAATGACCGCTCAGTGATAAAAAAGGTAAGGGTGTAGAGACAGTCAGAAGGTTTTCTTAGAAGTGGCTACCTTTGAAAGAGTGCGTAATAGCTCACTGATCGAGCACTCTTGCGTCAAAGATGAACGAGGCTAAGTGATCTGTCGAAGCTGTGGGATGTAAAAATTCATCGGTAGGGGAACGTTCTACTGAAAGGACTTTGTTGGTGAGATAAGCATCCCTTGGCTAGGAGAAGACTTAAAATATCTCAACAAATAATAAGCTATTGCCAGATGAGGCTTACACAGTTTTGCCACAAATTGGCTTAGCTTGTTAACAGTAAACACGATGTCTGGTCTCGAAATGGTTAAGTATAAGAGTCTTCCAATTAATATTCTGTAAGATGATGGATCTTCAAGTAAATCTTGGTCTGAATTCTTTAGTTTGACAGTAGGATCCATGGTAAAGTTCACGGGTTTTGCACCAAGGAGGCTAGTATCTTCTAAGATCTGAAAACTGTAATGCGGTTGTGAAATGGAAATGCCTCTGAATGAGCGAGCTAACTTAAGTCCCAAGAAATATTTCAATTGGCCAAGATCTTTGAGCTTAAATTTGGCATCTAGGGTGACTTCTTAAGGCTGGACTCATTGGTATCTGGCTACTTTGCAGCTGCCCTTCAATCAATAGCCAAATAGATGAGACAAGATCACCAACCATATTTCTGAACTTAGAAATCTGCTTGGCCCTTATTCTCTCTCTTTGACAGCTTGCCTTGCATGCAACGCGAAGTACATACTAAGAGTTCTGCTCTCCATAGAAAACCTGACACAAGAAAAGAAACAAATCAAAAGTAAAAGAATGCTCTAACTAGAAACTTAACTAAACAAACATAAATGGCTTCCCCGACAATGATGCCATTTTGATCTAAAAGATTTACTATCGCCTGTAAACCTCTACTAATCAAAGAAATTTTATAATACCAAACTACTCCTATCACTAAAAAAACATAACAATAGTGGTAAGTCTAGGTTGATTCGTAGGGAAGTGCAATCTTTTTCGTTAGGCCAATTTACTAGTTATAACGGTGAATGCGGGGGTTTAATGTGATATAAAGAATGAGTGTGAAATTAAAATAAAGTGGATAAATGTACTCAAGGATTGGATATTCTAGCTTTTGAGAGTAAATGAACTTCTATGTAATTTCTCATCATCGAATTATTTAGATTAGCTCATATCGATCATGCTTGACACAACAACTTACTTGATTAGCCTTAACAAACATCTACAAAGGCAGACAACTAAATAAGACTTAATCATGCAACCGATCCGAGCTTAATTAAAACTTCTGATGAAGCCCTAATTAACTAAATGCAATCAATTCTACCAAATCCGTAGTGATTGTGAAGAATCAATTCACACTTGCATTAAGTTATAGGTTTCTATTGTGTAGTTAATTAATTGGATAGCCAACCTAATTAACCTAGTTTCTTTGAACTAAATCAGACCCGACAATTTAGGATTCAAGACTAGACTAAAAACTTAGCATGCAAGATTCAATTTTTTCTACTTAGTGACTTAAGCTAGATGATGAAATAACACATCGTGCAAGCCTAAAAATCCTTAGCAATCGAAATACATTCAAAGGAACGATCGTCAATCAATAAACATAAATTAAAGAATTAAAATGAATTCAAAGATGCATAAGTACGATATGAAATTAATACAAAGAATCCTCATAGTTATTACATAGGTTAACATCCCAAGACCTAGAACCGAGAAACTCACCTCATTGAAAAAGGAAAAAGAAACAAGTCGATTCGAGCCATGGAATACAACCCAAAATTTGTAAAATCTCACCTAAAATAAGATGCAAGAATAATGAAAAATAAGTCAGGCTAACGGTCTCCCTTTTCTCCATCTCTCTGCATATCTAAAACCTTAAATAGGAGGGTGTATTTATAGAAGAAGTTGGGGTAATGCCACAACGGTTCAGTAGAGCGCAACTGTGTTCTGGCCTTCTGCCGTTGAGCGTTGCGCATAGTGCCATTACCCCTTTCGATTGATCCATCTGCGTGCGCCTCTTTTTTTTCTGTCAAAGTTTGTAGCACCGCTACGCTCTCACCAAGCCATGCTACTGCCTTCCAACGCCGCACATAGCACATAGCTAGAGCAGTGGCACTCCCTCAAAGGGAAAAACTATAATTTTCCCTCTTTTGCAGCTACTTGCTCCGTTTTGGCCCATAATGCACCCAAAACGTCCTGATGGTCTGCTCATTTATCTGTCAAAAGCACTAAATAAAGTATTAAATACCTAAGAACCAACATGATTTATGTGAGAATAAATAGCTCCTTTGGAGAGCTATCAAACACCCCCAACCTAAACCTTGCTAGTCCTCAAGCAAGAGAAAACGCACAAGCACAAAACAAACAACAACAACAAAAAAAAGGTTTTGCATTTTAGTTTAACTTGGGCATCAAACCTAAAATATGCTTCAAAACTTAAAAACATGAAACTTACAAGTCAATGAACAATTTAGAACTTTCTCTATTATTTCTCGCGTGTGTGTGTGAAATAACCAACCTAGGTGGACTGTATAGACTCGGGACAACCTTATGGAATCTTCCATCCATCTTTTCCCTATTTCTAGCTTGAGCACCAGCTTTTGAAAAACCAAAACTATTCAAGAAAGTAAGACTTCGGCTAAGGTGCCTGAAACTCATGCACACAAAACATAAAAAGCATTTCTTTTACCTAGAGGGCTAGTTTTCACACAACCAACCGTAAGAACTTAATCCACTCTTTTCTCAGGGGGTCCTAACTTATCTCGGTAGAGTTAGCTCTTTTCACCCCTAGCATGCACTCACACAACACTTTTTCTTACTTTTCTTTCTCTTTTCTTTTTCTTTTTCTTTTTGCTTTTTTTAAACACTTTTTTATTTTCCCCATAGGCTAACACTCTTTTATTCTCCTTAATCTCATATTACATCCTATCTATCTAGGTGAATCTCTCGTTGATGGGGCCTTTCGGGGCGACAACAGACTTATAGACACATAAACCCATTCTAAGTCCTAAGAGAAAAAACTAAGGTAGTTTGTGCACTAGGAGGCAAGGAATGCAAGAAAAATTTTAAACAGGACTCATTTAATGCTCATTTCACATAATCAAGTAAAGAAGCATACAAGCACATCCTAGGCCATTTTAATCAAACAAAAATACAAAAACATTTTGTAAAATTTTGTGCACAAAAACAGGACATACAAAATACACATACGAGAGACAAATAAAACAAGCAACATGCAACTCACCTACCCTCAACCTAAAATGATGCATTGTCCCTAATGCATGTAAGCAAGCGAAGAAGGACAAAATAAAAAGGGAAACAGAAAACCTTCCCTTATTTGAAGTCCATGAGGGGTGGGTTGCTTGGGCAATGCAAGGATAAAAATAAAAAGAGAAAACCTGTAAAAACAAAACTCTAGCCAGAGAAAAATATCTAGAAGAAGTTCAGTTAAGATTACTCCTAAAAACTAACCTAGAAAAGAAAAGAAAAACTAAAAACCTAAAAACTAAAAAAAATTATGAGCACAAAAAAAAAAGGAAAGGGATAGCTACTGACCATCCGAGTCTGATGAGTTAGGCTTTTGCGGGACATCTGGCTGAAAGCCCATGGCAGCGAAGTAGAGAAGTTGGTGTTCCTCCATAGAGGTCATCCATCTCTCCATACACCGTACTACTCTCGCAGGGTTGCGCACCTCCCTCAGACACTCTTCAGAGATCCTGAGGGCGCATAAACTCACCGACTTCTCCTCGGTTGCCTCTTCAGCCACTCTTTCTCCTCCCCCTAGATTGTCCCCTAGCTAATTGGCCTTAACTTCCTCTTCTCTTTCTACCGCATCTACACGACCTTTAAATGTTGGGATGGTGGTCATGTTAATCGGAGCCTTATGAACCGCCCTCTCATTTTGCTCTCTGATCTCTACATCCGACCATCGATAAAGCTCAGTGATAAGGCAAGAGAAACCCATGCCACCAGTGGTATTGTAACAGTCTCCTCATCAGATTTGGGCAAAAATGACCTTACCGACGTTAAAAGATAAACAGTACAGATGCAGTAAAGCAATTTCACCTTATCTTAGGTCACATCCATTAATTTGGTGCATATAGACGCGTGCCAGATTTGGTTCGAGACCAGTAGGTCCCGACTCCTAAGCTTGACCGGCTCACCATTCGTCCTTTCCTAGTTGATCCCTTGTCCACAGAGGACCTCAACAACTAGGCATTTATCGAAGGGCCAAGGCAAAAAATGAGAATACTCGTCATCCTTTATATCAGCCACTTCGTAAACATTGTTTATGCGAGAAGAAGAAAAAGAAACCGGTATCCCTTTTAACAACAGAGACATCCCTGTCCTCTTATATGTTAGTATAAAATTCCCTAACAATTAGATCTATCCTAACTGCGGGGTGACTAGCTAACTCCTCCCAATCTCGCCTCTCAATCTCGACGGTAATGTGAGGGTAATAGTCCTCCCCTAACGATAAGACTCTAAGGAATAAGGATTTTGGTTGCTATTATCCTACGGAAGTGCTCAAATGCACCTAAAGGAGGAAATCTACTTTGGTTGTACTAGGGCCGATTATCAGAGGTACTAGCTACATTTTTACTCCTATTTCTTTCGGGTGACATCAAAATTTTATGCTAATTGCACAACTTTGGGCAACTCGAATAAAAGCTAAGCGAAAAATTCAACCTAAAACTCTAAAAAAATTCTCCTAAACTACCCACCCCCAACCTGCAATAATAAAAACCACAACAAAAATTCAACAATTCAATCCAAACTACAACACTTGAATTTCCATTTCTCCACAAATTTACAAATGAAGCACAGATCAATGAATCAGAGAAAATTAACCTAAATCTAGAAAATTTCAAGCAAAGATCAAGAGAGAATCAAGAAAACAAGAGATTTTATCTTAGTTTGAAAAAAAAAAACTCCAAAGATGCCGAAAATCCCAATTTTTCGTTGGGTTGAGGAAAACCACTGAAATTTTATGGAAGGGTGGTGAAGAAATCAAGTTTTGTGGAAGAAATCATGATTTTAGGTGATGGGTAGGCAATATTTAGTGGGAGAGTGAAGAGAAAACAAGAGAACAAGAAGAAGAGTTAGGGCATTCTGTCCTTTTCGCATGGAATGGATCTATTTTAAAATAGATTTGTTTGTAGCGTAGTGGCACTCTTCACAGATTTAATAAATTTATTTTTATTTATTATGTTTTTATTTAAAGAAAAAGAAGAAAACAATTTTGAAAACCAATTAAATTAAACTAAACTAATTAATCTATCTTAAAGCAAATTAAACTATTCTATCCTAAAAGGCAATAATTTTTTTCACCTGGCCCCATCTAGGAAGGCCAAATTTTTAACGTCGATTGCTCCACATGACTCGTCCTTCTTTCATGGTACGGAGAAATTCTCGTATTTCTTCGACCCCTCCTTACTTGAGTTGATGTAGAACTCAATGCTCTAAAGAAACTTCATCTTTTAAAGGATGCTGGATAGGTCTAATTTGAGTTTTTTGGTATGTCTAAAAAAAGGAAAAAAGAAAGAATCAAAAGGCTCAACAGACTCAAACAAGTCCCAAGTAGAAAAAGACATGACAGACTCTTGAGAACAGAAAGAAGATATCGGTTGATGGAATAGGGCGAGGTCTATCGACCTCTAAATCTATCACCTGAGATTCATTGTGTTTAAGTTCAAATTATTCTTCTACCTCGACGATTGGGGTCGACCATGATGAGAGGTCCATGTCATCGTCGTCGTCATCAAAGTGAACTACCCAATGGAGGAATGCCTCGGTTAGCCTGAAGGTGATGCAGTTGTAGCGAGAACTCCTCCAATTTCCTAATCGAGGCAGCAATTTGAGCAAGCAAGTCACTCAAACACTATACCTCAGCTCTAACCTCCATTTCAAACTGAAGGCTTTCTTGCTGAAGTTTAAGAAGATCCCGCTGCATAGAGAACTGATGGTTAAACAATTCTCTAACTACACCTTCTAAAAACATACCTTGGTTGGCCTCCTCATGAGCAAACTCTGACGGCTCGTGGATGGTGGGATGGTGGTAGTAAGATGGTTACGTGTAGGAATTACCATGTTCACTGGTCCATCCAAGATGGGTGCAAGGCTCAGGCTCCCAATGACTAGGGTGACTTCTCAAGGAAAGACTTGTTGGTATCGGGCTCTTTGTAGCTTCCCTTCAATCAACAGCCAAATAGATGAGATAAGATCATCAAGAATATCTCTGAACTCAGAAATCTGCTTGGCCTCTTGTTCTCTCTCTTCGACAGCTTGCCTTGAATGCAACGCGAAGTACACAATAAGCATTCCGTTCTCCATGGCAAACCTGACACAAGAAAAGAAACAAATCAAAAGCAAAATAATGCTCTAACTAGAAACTTAATTAAACAAACATAAATGGCTTTCCCAACAATGAAGCCATTTGGATCTAAAAGATTTAGTATTGCTTGCAGATCTCTACTAATGAAAGAAAATTTATAATATCGAATTACTCCTATCAAGAAAATTTATAATATCGAATTACTCCTATCACTACAAATATGTAGCAATAGTGATAAGTCTGGGTCGATCCGTAAGGAAGCACGATTTGTTTCGTTAGGCTAATTTATTAGTTAGAGCAGTGAGTGGGGGGAGGGGGGTTGATGTGATATAGAGAATGAGCTTGAAATGAAAATAAAGTGAGTAAATGTAATCAAGGATTGAATATTCTAGTTCTTGAGAGTAAATGAACTCCTATGTAATTTTTCATCATTGAATTATTTAAATTAACTTATATCGATCATACTTGACACAACAATTTACTTGATTAGCCCTAACAAGTATCTAGAAAGGTAGACAACTAATTAAGACTTAATCATTCAAGCGACTCAAGTTTAATTAAAACTTCTGACGAAGCCCTAATTAACTAAATACAATCAATTCTACCAAATCGGTAGCAATTGTGAAAAATCAATTAATACTTACATTAAGTTTTAGGTTTTTGTTGTGTAGTTAATTAATTGGATAGCCAACCTAATTAACCTAGTTTCTTTGAACTAAATCAAACCAAACAATTTAGGATTCAAAACTAGACTAAAAATCCTAGCATGCAAGATTCAATTTTCGCTACTTAGTGACTTAAGTTAGACTAAGAAATAATACATCATGCAAGCCTAAAAATCCTTGAGAATCAAAATACATTCAAAGAAATGATCATCAATTAAATCAATAAATATAAATTAAAGAATTAAAACGAATTCAAAGATGCATAAGTATGATATGAAATTTATACAAAGAATCCTCAAAGTTATTACATAGGTTTACATCCCAAGAACTAGAACTGAGAAACTCACCTTATCGTCTTCATAGACAAAGGAAGAAGAAACGAGCCGATCCGAGCCATGGAATACAACCCAAAATTTGTAAAATCTCACCTAAAATAAGATGCAAGAATAATGAAAAATAAGTGTGGCTGATGACCTCCCTTTTCTCCATTTCTCTACATATCTAAAACCCTACATAGAATGGTGTATTTATAGAAAAAGTTGAGGTAACGTTGCGGCGCTTCGACAGAGCGCAACTACCCTCTATTCTTCTACGGTTCGGCGTTGCATATAGCGCCACTACCCCATTCGATTGATCCATCCACGCGCGCCCCTCTTTTTTTCCGTCAAAGCTCGTAATGTCGTGGCGCTACTGCTATTGCCTTCCAGCGCCTAGCTAGCGTAGTGGTGCTCCCTCTAGAGCCAAAAATGTAATTTTTCCTTTTTTGCAGCTACTTGCTCCGTTTTGGCCCGAAATGCACCCAAAACGTTCCAATAGTCTCTCTGCTAATTTATCTGACAAAAGCATTAAATAAAGCATTAAATACCTAAGAACCAACATGATTTAGGTGAGAATAGATAGTTCATTTGGAGAGCTATCAAATATCATTGACAAACACCAAAGCAACTAATGTATTACCAGAACCTTGAGCAAACAAAGAATAATCAGCCTTAGATTGTCTAAAACCAATAGAAACTAAGACATCAGAGAACTTAGCAAACCATTGGCGAGACACTTTCTTAATTTTATAAATGGATTTCTTCAATCGACTCACAAGTTTTCCATTATGAGAAGTAGTGTTTAAAGGTTTGTAACAAAGTGGAAAATCCATCTATACCTCTTCGAATAAGTCTCCATGGAGGAAGGCATTATTCATATCAAATTGAAGTAAAGGCCAATGATATGTGATAGCTAATGTAAGAAGAACACGTATAGTTACTAACTTTGCCACATGAGAAAAAGTTTCTATGAAATCCAACCCTTCCTGTTGAATATACCTTTTAACAACTAACCGAGCCTTTTACCTCTCAATAAATCCATCCACATGGTGTTTGATCTTATAGACCCATTTTCATCCAATACTATGCATTGATGAAGGCAGAGGAACAACATCCCAAGTGTTGTTATCTTCCAAGGCTTGGAGTTCAAGTTGCATTGCTTCCCTCCAATGGTCATAAGGCATGGCTTGATGGTAAAATTGAGGTTCATACTAGGATGAAAGATCAATGGAAAAGGTGAAAAATGTGGATGAAATGTGGTCATAAGAAAGGGTTGAGTGAAGAGGATATCATATGAATGAAGTTTGAAGAGGGGAGTTAATGGCTAGACTACAATGATAATCTTGTAAGTAAGAAGGAAGTTGTATAGTTCTTATTATTCTTCGAGTTTGTAAAAGTATAATAAAAGGTTGTTGGGATGAAGATGAAGGATGAGAGGTTAGGAATGTGTTTGATGAAATATTAAGGATGATGTTTTGAGTTGGAGGATTGGATATCAGAGAGGATGAGGATGGCTCGTGGGAAGGAAATATTTGAGATGGAAAGAAGAGGTTGTGTTGTCCATATTAGTGGGGGCAAATTCAATGTTGTCAGAATGTAAAGGTGGGGTGAAACAATTTGGACAAGATGGATGAGATGAAATATCACTATTAAAGGCTTTTAATAATACAACGTTATGTGAAAGGTGAGATTCTTCGGTTTCCAAGGTGACTTTATGGAAGGAAAAAATGCTTTCATGGAAGATAACATCACGTGAAATGAAGAACCTATTATTGTCAACGTCAAAAAGTTTGTAGGCCTTCATAGCTAGTGGATAACCAACAAACACAATAGGTATTGGCTTTAGATCAAACTTGAACCAACTATTGGATAATGTGGAAGAAAAACACAAGCAACCAAAGGTTTTTAGCCTTGAGTAATCAACCATTTTTCCTTGTAGTAGTTCATGTGGTGTTTTCCAAGCAAGAAGAGGTAAAGGTATCTGGTTAATAAGATACACTGCAGTTAAGATACACTCATTCCAAATTTTGAGAGGAATCCGAGATTGGAAGAACAAAGCTCAAGCAACATTTAAAATATGTTGATGCTTGCGTTGAACAACAGATTTTTGTTCTGGTCTACCCACACATGAATATTGATGTAAAATTCCTTTTTGCAAGAAAAAATTAGTAAATGATAACTCAGGGGCATTATCCGATCAAAACGCCTTTACTTTATTGTTATATTGAGTCTCCACATATTAAAAAAAACTAAGGTATTATACGCAAAACATCAGACTTGTTCTTCAACATAAAGACCCAAGTGTATCTACTATAATAATATACTAAAGTGAGAAAATATTTGTGACCACCATGAGAGCAAACAGAAAAGGGACCCCAAATGTCAGTATGTAGTATATCAAAGACAATTGATGACCTATTGTTATGAGATTCAAAAGACTGCTTCTTTTGCTTGGCTAAAAGGCATATCTCACAAGGATATGCATTATTCAACAGAGAAAAATGAAGAAGTAAGACATGTTTTAAAGCAGATAAATGAGAAATAGAAGGACGACTAAGCCTTGAGTGCCATATAGTAGAAGAAATAGCTGAAACAACATCAACCGAAACATCCTTTAAAAAGTCAACATCAACATATAGTCATTCAAAAAGATACAAACCATCACGCTGTAGGATTGTATCAACAACAGCGAAAGCACAAGGATCATCTAAGCACTCAAATTCACTAATTTTGGCATAATATAAAGCATGCTTCTGCAGAAAAAATGGGTTTAAAGACATACCTCTTGTAGAACTTATTTAAGGTTGCTTCTCCAGCTGCAATCTTCTTCATATCTTGTTGTAGACCACCTCAAGATCTTCTCCACTATTCTCTTGGTGCTCTAGATTGAGTTATGGGACTCAAAACAAGCTTGAATCAAGGGATGATGGAGAAAAACTCACTGCTGCAACCTTGTTGAAGAACCTTTCTTCAAACTAGTTTTTATCTCAAAAACTCTACGGATTGCATGCCCGATTTTCACTCCAATCTTTTCTAATGATTGCAGACATGCAAAGAGAAGAGCTGCATGAGTTGCAGCTCATGCTTGGAGAAGACAAAGGCAAGAAGTTGCTTCATGTGTGAGCTAGTTAGGTGATGGATAATGGAAAAACTCTTTTTTCCATTTTGTGTGTTTTTAGTTTTCCAATTTTCCAATTTTATCTAAAAATCAAATTTTGATTTAAAAAATCTATTTGATTTTAAAAAATTAAAAATTAATTAATTTCATAAATTAATTATTAAATAAAACTTAATTAGTTTAATATCAAATATTAAATTAATTTTAACACATATCCATCTTTATATATTTAAATCATATTTAAATATATAAATTCTCCTATTTCGTTTAATTCTAAAATTAAACATAATTATATCTCATATAATTACTAATTCCCTTAATTCTAATTTGAACGTTTCAAATTAACTTATCACGCTATTCTAGAGCTAGTCCGTTATGAGCTAGTAGGGGAACCTTACGGACCTACAGATCATGGGCTTCAACTATCTGAGATTAATTGGCTAAACTCATTAGACCAGATTAATCTCCATTCGTTAACTAATGGGTCATTCCACTAAAACCCATAGTTGCACTCCACTCACTGTAGATATATTATGTCCACATAATTTAACCATAATCAGTAAGTCGACCCTTCACAGGTTGTTCATAATAACGGTTGGGTTAAATATCTGTTTTACCCTTGAGATTACGTCTTATTCCTCAAGTCCCTACTGATCCTCTAATGAACAACTGGTTTGTGATCCAATCACCAAATCAAACTCTCTCAGCCCAGTGAGAGGGTGGGGCCCCTTGTTCAAGACCTGGATTTAGTACTTGAGAGAATAACCTTTCTCCTATCCTTAAATCGGGTAGGCGTGAACTTCTTCTTGCACCCTATGTCCCCAGCTATCTATCCGATCTTACCCCTGAAATGAGAGTCTTATTGAGCCGGTGTTGTTGAGTCAACCCTCAACTATGCAAATCTAAAGGCAATCTCAAATAAATAGAAGTTCATAGTTAGCTCAGGATTAAGATCGAGTTACCTAGGTTATCTAGGTGAAATAATCGGTCTTAAACAGTAAACAGCGTTATAAAGTAAGAGTGGTTTATTTCTTGGTCCTGATCTTATGCAAACTCATTGCATAGGACGCCCCCACTCCTCATGTCATAACATGTACAAATTAGGATCAGATCGTATGTAGCACTTTACAACTCTTTGTAACAACTATAGAGTAGGCCGCATCCAATGGTGTTACCAGAATAAGGTACCTAACCTCATTCATATACCATAGATCATTTTGACTATTTACTCAAACCCGATCCACTCTTATGTCTCCGCATAAAGTTCAAGTACTTATACAATAGTCATGGGTCTTAGTTTATTGGATTAAGACTTTCATACAATTTATGAGATCAATAACAAGTATATTGATAATAGAAAATGTTTATCATTTTACAAACTGCGAGTTTTTAGGACATAAAACCCAACAATACTCCCACTCGGACTAAAACTCCAGTGGATCAATATATACAAATATATACAATGTTGAGTTTACATGGAGAGAATAAAATGTACAAATACAATAAACTAGGGCATCACAATACCCATAAATTCTCTCACTTGCCCTAGTGATACAAAACTCGTAGACCTAGTCTTACTAGGTGACCCTTGAACACTTTAGCCGAGAGGGCCTTCGTAAATGGATCAACTATGTTTCTTTTGCTAATTCGCTTACCGCAACATACTCAGCTTCCATTGTGGAGTCCATAATACAACTCTGTTTGATGCTTTTCCACACAATTGCTCCTCTGTTAAGAGTGAATACTGACCCCGAAGTTGATTTCCTCGAATTATTATCGGTCTGAAGATCAGAATTAGTGTATCCAGTAAGGATTAGATCCTTAAGACCATACATGAGCATATAATCTCTCGTTCTCCGAATTAGTGTAGCATTTTTTAGTTGTGTGGCCTACAATATTGCAATAGGTACACAGAGGTTGATTCTTGTTGTGTTTGAAAGAAGATTGTTGAGTACTCTATTTGAGGAATTTTGTGAAGGATTTTCAGACTTTTGGACAACAAGTGTAATTGTTGAAGGATGCAGATTCGCAAAAGATTTGTGTTGTTCTTGTTGAACAATAAGTGAGAATTGATGGTTGGAGAAGGGTCCATGAGAAGAATATGAGATTGAGCATGACTAAATTCATCGTTTGGTCCCATCAAGAAACATATGAGATATTCAAATTGGACCAATTTTTCAATGGACTTTACACCACTACAACTACATTTTCCTCAGGTACAACCAGGCCTATATGACATATATTCATCCTAGAGACTCTTCATCTTGGTGAAATACATGGTCACTCAATCTTGTTCTTGTTTTAAATTGGACAAACCACATTTCAGATGAAAGATGTGTGATCCTTTTCATTTATGAAAATGATTTTGAAGATCTAGCCAAATCACTCGAGCTGATTTAGTGAAGAGGATGCTCAATGAAATTCCTTTGGAGACGGTGTTGGATTTTATGCCCTAAAACTCGTAGAAAGTAAATGTAATTTATTAACCATCATCGATAGAGAGTTCTCGATGTTATTTCAATAAATGTTATTGATTGTGTTGTATTCTATTTTGTCTTCATAACCATAAATCCAATAAAATAACATCCAATTTTGTCTTATGAATCTTGAACAATATGTGGAGACCTACAGGGATCAATGTTCAAGATACAACTTAAAGGGTCTATAGTATAGGGATAAGGTTGGGTACCTTATCTCGGTGACACTATGGATATGACCCACTTTTTATTTGATACAAAGGAAATGATCTAAAGTGTTCAAGTAGGTGACAGACGAGTGGAGGTATCTTATGCAATGAGTTTGCATAAGACTAGACCGCGAAATAGTGACCACTATATGTAAACTATTGACTAGCTAGGTTTCTATTTCAATAGGATGACCTAGACAACCTAGTCTAAATCTTGAGTGTTATTATGAACTCGTGTTCACGAGGGATTGTCCTTTGATTTGTATGGTGAGAATGACTAGTTTGCCGACTCAATAAACCTACCACTTTGGGGACAAGACCAAGTGGGGAGCTGGGAACATAATAACACAAGATGGAGTTCACTCCTTCCCAACTTTAGGGTAAGTAGATGAGTGTTTCTTAAGTGGTGTCTCTGGGACTTGAACAAAGGGCCCTGCCCTCTCACTGGCCTGAGAGGGTTTTTTGTTTAATGGTAGAACCATAAATAGGTTATTCATCAGAGGAGCAGCAATACTTAAGAATACAAAGGTAACCCAAGGGTAAAATAGTAATTTAACCCAGTTGGTGTTACAAACACTCATGATGGACTAACTTGCTGTTATCAGTCTATATCTGTGGACATAGAAATGTATTTGCACTAAGAAGAGTGCAGCTGTGAGTCTTTATTGGAGTGTACCCACAATTAACGAATATTGATTAATTTCGTTAATGAGTTTAGTCAATTAATCTTATATCGTTGGAGCTTCAGATCTGTAGGTCCACCAGGACCCCTTGTTAGCTCACTAAAGGATATTAATGAGGAATGATTTGAATTGTTCAAATTAATTGAGAAAATTGTATATTGATGTGATTAATATATAATTAATTATAGATGTGATCTATAATTCAAATTATGTAAGAGAGACATTTTTTAATGAGATTCAAAGATTAGATTTATATGAATTGGATAGTCCTAAAGAAATGTATACATATAAATATGTGATATTTATATGTTAACTAACTCTATTAAATATGATTTAATATAGTTACTTAATTGATTAATTAATTGATTAAGAAATGATAAAGAGGTGGAAGAGTATAAACATATGACATATATATATATATTTAAATCAATTAACTATATATTAAATTAGATTTAATACGGGATTATTTAATTAATGTGCTAATTAATTAAATAAGGGGTTATTTAATTAATTGACATCAAGGGTAAAAAGGGAAATATTTAGAGAAGGGGTAAACCCTTCTTCATATAAATTCATCTTATTAGCACATTTAGGGCAAGAATTGATTTTGTGAAAATCATACCCTAGCCTCCAAAAAGAATTCCTCTCTACACTCTCTCTACACTCTCTCTACCTCTTCCTCTTCCAAGGGTTGAAGACCACTCATCTAACTCTTTAAATCCTAGAGAATAACAAGGTTATTCTTGTGGTAGTATTGGTGATCGTTGAGAAGATGTTCGTGTGTAGAAGAAGAGGAATTTTGAGAAGTTTGGGAGTCTATGAAGGTAAGAATCGTTCATCCCTTTGTTTCTCCTATTTATTGCATGTTAAGTATGTTGGTTATCTTCTTATCCTCTATTTTAGTATGTTGTCTTTTTGTTTCTTCCAAATGGAAAAACTGAATGCAAGATGTTCTCATGCTTCTGCTCAAGATTCAATCTCTACAGTTGGCATCAGAGCCAATTTTTTGCATTTTGTTTTTCACATTTTGGAAAAAAATCAGTGTAGAAATGTGGGTTATAATCTGCATTCTGAATATGAGGCTTGCAATATTGGTTGTTTACATTTTTTGGCACTTAGCTTTACGTTTAAATTCTATTAAAATGTAAGTTTTTGGGCATTTATGTTTTTCTATTTAGTTTGTAAGTCTGCATCGATCGAGGAGCAAGAGTTAGTGAAGAGACCGGTGAAAAATGGAGGTTTTCGGTCAAAGTTTGGAGCAAAATGAAGCAAAAGGGAACTTTTAGACTGTAGCGTCGCAACGCTGCTATCAAAGCATTGTGACGCTGGAGGGCCAAGTGAGACAAACAACATACGTAGTGTTGCAATGGTACCCCCTAGCATTGCAATGCTTCGAACTTCATAGGCGCGCGTGAGGAGTCCAACGGTCGTGGGTTCAAGTCTCCTCTCTAGTGTTTATAGCAGCTTTTTTTTTTTTTTTTTTGTATTATGTAGTTTTTTTTATTTTTATTAATTGAATTAATATAAATTATTTATATTAGTTTAATTAATTTTTTAGGGTGTCAAAATTTAGTCCAATTTTTGCTATTCATTTTAATTTATTATGCATTGGATGTATGTTTAAATTAATACATGAATTTATATTACATAATATATGTCATATAGATTTAAAATCCCACCGTAGGATAAACATTTTCATGTATCATGATTAAATATAAATGTTAAATTTTATGGATGCACAATTTTATTGGTATGCCAATGCATCATAATATAAGTGTTACATTATTGTGATGTACGATTAAATAAGCATGTTCATGCATCGTACAAAGTTATAAATGTTATAATGTATGGTGAAATGATGAATATGTATGTTCACTTTTCACAGATGACAAATATAAATGTTATATTTTTCAATGAAAATAAACCGTGCATTGAGCATGATGCTACTTAAGTCACATCTTCCTCAGATTACCCTTTTAATCCGAGAAGGGATGTGAATGTTGGGGATGATGCCCTAAAGTCTCGTGTCCTGTAGTTTATAAACAGTTTGTATGACGCTTGTGATGTATAATATATGATATTTACTTCACTTCTTGACTTTACACATTTGGATTTTTTATTTGCTTTATCACAAACCAATAAACTAAAATCTCTGGTTGTCTTTATGTAACTTAAGTGTGCATATGGTGACATGCAAGTAGATCATGTCTTAAGTGCTAACCAAAATGGCCTGTAGTATATGGATATAGGAGGGAAACCTTATCCTGGTAACGATACGGATGCGGCCCGTTTTGTGGAATAGTTACAAATGTTGTGACTTGTCACAGATGGTCTGATCCTGATCATTTGTGTAGGGGACATACAAGCGGGGGTGTCCTACATAAAGAGTTTGTATAAGACGTGACCACTGAAGTGTTAACGTCTTGTTATATAACACGTCATGACAGAACTTTCACTTTTCTAGGAAATGACCAATAGGTCACTTTTTCTAGGATGACCATAGGTAACATGACCCTCAATCCTAAGTGAGTTGGGAAACTCCTGCCATTGAGGGCGGTCCTTTGATTTGCAATGGGTGCGCAGTGGCCAAGTCGCCGACTCAAACTACACTTTGGGGATTGTCTGTTTGAAGGTTGGGAACTCAGCTACAACAATTTGGATTTCACTCATTCCCCGAAAGCAGAGGTAAGTAGATAGATAGCTCCCTTAAAGGTTGATCCGGGGCTTGAACGATTGTGGCTGCAACACAACCTTCTCAATGGCCTGAACAGGGTCCACACATAGTAGGGACTATGTTATAGTGTTCATTAGAAGTTTGAGATCAGTGGTACTTAAGGAGTGAGATGTAACTATAGGGGAAAAACAGTAAATTGGCCTAGCTGTATTTACGAGCATCTGAGAAGAGTTATCGTACTCATGATTGGTTATATCCGATGGGCACAAAAATATATCTGTGGTAAGAAGAGTTCAGTTGTCGGTCTTTAGTGGAATACTTGGCAGTTAACGGATAGTGGATCTCGTGGCTAAAGAGTTCAGTCAATTATTCACGTACTATTGGAGCTTCGAGCCATAGGTTCATAAGGTCCCCTTGGTAGTGTAGATACAAGTTGAGAATTAGTTTTTGGGTGAGTTTGAAATATTCAAATTGACAAGAGGGAGTTCGATTATATATGATATAATTGAACTAGTTAATTATATATGATATGATTGACTAAATGTATGAGATACATTAATATGGAGGAAATTGGATATAATATGGTTTATATCAAGTATAAGAGAAAACACTATTGTTGATATATGATATCAAACTATAGGTTATGAATATAATATGATTATATTTATTATTTTATTAATTGGACAGTTATGAGATAATTGCCCGACATTTTCTCCGAAATCATGCGTTCGTGGGAAGTTCAATTTGGTTTTCGTAACTGAAGAATAAAATGAAAATGATTTTCATTTTGCAAGATACACGCATAATTTCTTACGGTGTGATTCACATTCTATCGCTTAGTGATTGAGAGCATATACGATAAGCTCACATTTGCTAAACGACCACACACCTGCGCTCGCACTTATCTAAACAATCTCTTTCCCTTTACCTAAACGAACGCTTAGCGCCCAAGCCTTACTAAACGATCATATAGACAATCGCTTAGTGTTTCCTACACGATTGTGTACCTCGCCTAAACAATCAAGCACCCCGACTATATAATAGTCTGTCCTTTCTCCCACTTGCTTGATCTTTGTACACGATAGCCTTTCCTCCTCACCTGTACCAAATCCAAACAAAGCCCATACTTTTGATTCTCACTCCGAGAATACCGAAGGCTCCGAGTGGTGGTGTCCTCCCCATTGCCTGTTGTTCTAGTGAGAGTGCAAGGAGTTCGTTCGTGGAGAGAGCGAGATTACAAGTGAAGAAAGTATTCAATTGGTATGTTTTCTCGGTCTCTTGTTTATTTATCCTTTAAGCATGCCAGTAATTTAATGTTGTTAATGCATATCTGTATGTGTGAATGTATATGTGGAAATTCTGTCACAATGAATTGGAAAGATCCACTTCTGCTTAGAGGTACTCTTGTATAAGAGTTCCTTCAATTGGTATCAGAGCCAGGTTTCTGATATTCCAAATTCATTTATGCAAATAATTGCATTTACATTCTCGATAGGTGAAGCATGTATACTCTCGTTTTAAGTGTTAATTCGTTTGTGGATGTGTTGATTAATGGAGTTTTCTGGGATGAAACCTCGGTTTGTTAAATTCTTTTACATTTCCAGTTAATTGTACAGGCCCCTGCGTTTTTGGTCATTATTAATTGCTATCGAGTCTGTAATTTCAAACTTAGTTTGAGTTTTGAGTTGTTCGTGAAGAAGCTTCGTAGCAAGGGTTGTTGCTCTTCGAGGAAGAAGACGATCAAGCATTGGTTGGGTCATGTAGACGATGGGGTAGACGATCGCTGAGTATCTGATATGCAGGTGTTGTTTAATGTGCGCACACTAGACGATCGTATAGCTCAGCAAACCTCATCGCTTAGTTACTGACTCTACGATTGCAGAGTACATTGCATGGTAAATCGTTTATCTATCGCGTGTTAAGCGATCGTCTAGACGATTCGGCTTTACAGCCTCATTGTCGTCTAAGCGATCGTTTAGCTTTCACACTATCGTCTAGTGTGCACTGCACGATCGTTTATCTGGAGGCGTTTCTACATGATGGGAGCTTCGCTCGGCAGTTCAAGACTCGGTTGGTTTGCTCGGTGGAAAAATGTAATAGATATAATTTTTCATTCCGATTTTGAGTTGATTCATCCCGGTCCATTAATCTATTTTTTTTTTCTTACATGAGATGTATGTTCCTTTTATATGTCATATGGTATGCATATATAGAAAAATCCCACCTAGGTTATGCATTGGTCATGCATCATCTCTTTATTATAAATGTTATGATTTAGAGAAGCATGATTTAAATTACGTAAGAGCATGCTCATGCATCATATAATATACGAGTTATATTTATGCATGCATAAAGGCATTGACATGCATCATCTTTATATTATAATTGTTATAGTATAAGGGTGTATGGAAAGCATGTGTGCTTGTTTGCTACTTTTATATAAAAGTTTTGTATAGTAATGATCGGACATTGCATGAAGCATGACACATAGGTTATTTTATAAGCGTTAGAAATACCTTGTTGTGTGGCAATGTGTTTTAGTTGTTTCTTTTTAAAGGTTAAAGAGAAATTAGACCTAAAAGTAATAAGAAAGACATGCATGCTCACTTAGGTTTAATTCATGGTTTTAAAATGTTTAAAACTTGGATGACATAGACCTAAGATCACGGTTCTAATATGATTAAAAACCTTAGGCTTTAATCTTTTAATTAGTTTAATAGGATAAATTGACTAATAAAAGGTTAAAATGTAGGAAATCTATCTATAATGGCCTTTTGTCTAAGGCGGGTTCTGTCTAGGCTGGGGTATTTAAGGTGACAAAAACGTAATACCCCTACATGGGAACCTACCTTGAAAGGTGAATTAGATATATTTGATGCATGCATGCAAGTTAAGAACAATCCATTAAAGTGTTTAAATGTGACTACTTGAACTTGTTTTATTTCAAAGACAAGTTTTTTTCTAGCATACTTAATAAATGACTTAGACTAAAATCAGTAGCCGGATTTTCTAGGTTAATGAACCCCTAGGTAGAACATTCAGTAGAAGGTATTTGGGGTATATGATGCTTCATTTAAACTTTTCACATTTCTCCCTTATTATCTACACCGCGAGATCTACCCTCGGCCTCGTGGCACCCTGAGAGTGTCCCTCTAAAGAATGGTGTTTGGGTAGGTCAATATCAAGGTGGATGGGGAGAATATTCATAGTAAATGGGAGCAGGAAATGCGACAACATATCCCACGGTCTCCTTCGTTGAATTGAATAAAGTTTCTGCACATCGCCTCAAGGCACCCTGTGGGTGTCCGCCTATAAGATGACAATTTTGCGCGTTTCTTTATTTGATCTTCTATAAAAGGATAAGGTTACTTAGTCTCTTGTCCTAATCTACTTCTTCCCTATGGTGGGCTCATTAGGGCGGGACTTTGGCGCCGAAAATGAGGGATCACACTTACGCGGAATTGTTAAGGGTTAACAGTTCTGGACCAAATAAATGGTGGTTGTTAGGTTCAATTTCAAGAGTTGGTTTTGTTTGATGGTTGAGAATGTCTCATCCCAATGAAGGGGCATCTGATCACCCCACCGGTGACGTTTGTCCTGCCTTGCTGGGGCATCATTGCAAAATAGAAGTCTTATCACTTAGAATACTTGGAAACTGTTTTGCTAAAACTAATTGGTTAAAAATGTGGTTTAACAAAGTCTTATAAAAGTTTGTTCAATTTTTAGCAACAGTTTTTAAATGGCTACAGCCACAATCGCTTTGCTTAGCACCGACAAACTTATCAGCGAAAACTATTCGAGTTGAAAACATATGATCACAACGATACTCATCATCGAGGATCTAATGTTTTCCCTTACGGAGGTTTGTCTTATTCCAACTCCAAACACGGTTCAAAATTTTTGGAAGGCATACGAGCGATGGACACGGGCAAACGATAAGGTCTGAGCCTATATCTTGGCCATTTTTAGTGACGTGCTGGCAAAGAAACATGAGCCCATGATCTCAACGCGTGAGATCATGGAGTCCCTGCGGGGGATGTTCGAACAGCCGTCTGGACAGCTCAAGCACGAGGCTCTAAAATACATCTTCAACTCCAAAATGGAGGAAGACACCTCTGTTCGTGAACATGTGCTTAACATGATGGTCCACTTCGATGTGGCGGAGATGAATTGGTCTAGAATCGATGAGGGCAATCGAGTTAGCATCATCCTGCATTCTTTGTCGGAGAGCTTTCTTCACTTTGTTAGTAATGTGATTCTTAACAAAGTGGAATATATGCTTACAACTCTCCTCAAAGAGTTGCAGACATACCAATCTTTACTGAAAAGTAAGGAGAGGAAAAGGGGTGAGGCAAATGTTGCTTCATCTTCTAGGACGTTCCATCGAGGTTTGATCTCAGGAATGAAGTCTGCACCTTCTACTTCTAACTCTGCAAAGGGGAAGAAGAAGAAGGGTGGTAAGGGGAAAGAGAAAGCGCCTGCTAACCCGCCACCTATCGCCCCAATGAGGCGTCCGCTGTCGATTGAAAAAGAAAAATGTTTCCACTGTAACCAGAACAGACACTGGAAGAGGAATTGTCCTCGCTGGCTGAAGGAAAGGAAGGCTGCCAAGGCAGACAAAGGTAAATATGATTTACTTGTGCTAGAAACATGTTTAGTGGAGAATGATGATTTGACTTGGATAATTGATCCGGGCGCCACTAATCACTTTTATTCTTGTTTTCAGGGGATTAGATCCTGGCGACAGCTAGAGGCTGGTGAAATGATGATGCAAGTAGGCACTGGGCAGGTCGTCTCAGTTGTGGCAGTGGGAGGCATCCAGTTAACTTTACATAATAGGTTTCTAGTTTTAAAAGATGTTTATATAGTTCCTGAATTGAAAAGGAACCTTATTTCTATAAAGTGTTTGTTATAATGTAAATATACGCTTTCTTCTAATGTAGATAAAGTGTTTATTCATAAAGATGGTGTTGAAATTTGTACCGCTAAACTGGAAAATAACTTGTATGTGCTAAGACCATTAGCCTTAAGTTCCCTCCATAACATAGAGTTGCTTAAATTTGTCGGAACTCAATCTAAACGTCAACGAATTTCTCCAAAAGAAAATGGCCAACTTTGGCACCTTCGATTAGGGTACATCAATCTCAATAGGATTGAGAGATTGGTGAAGAATGGCCTTCTAAGTGAGTTAGAAGAAAATTCTTTACTGGTGTGCGAATCTTGCCTTGAGGGTAAGGTGACTAAAAGACCTTTTACTAGAAAAGATTATTGAGCCAAAGAGCCTCTTCAGTTAGTACATTCTGAACTCTGTGGTCCTATGAATGTGCGAGCTCGAGGTGGCTATGAGTATTTTATCAGTTTCACTGATGATTACTCTAGGTATGAGTATGTTTATCTGATACAATGGAAGTTTGAATCCTTTGAAAAGTTCAAAAAGTTCAAGGCTGAAGTTGAAAACGCATTGGATAGACGAATTAAAATACTTCGATCAGATCAAGGTGGAGAGTTTTTGGATTTTGGGTTCTAGGACTATTTGATAGAACATGGAATCGTTTCCCAACTCTCAGCGTCGGGTACACATCAGCGGAATGGTGTAGCGGACAGGAGAAATAGAACCTTGTTGGACATGGTTCGTTTAATGATGAGTTACGCTTCCTTACCAGACTCGTTTTGGGGTTTTGCAGTGGAGACTGCGATATATATACTCAATTGTGTTCCTTCCAAGACTGTTGCATGAACACCTCTGGAGTTGTGGAATAGGCGTAAAGCTAGTTTACGTCACTTCCGCATTTGGGGTTTTTCGACACATATGCTTGAGGTAAATGCCAAGAAATTGGAACCACGGTCGAGGTTAGGCTACCACAAAGGTACACGAGAGGGTTATTTTTATGATTCGTCGGAAAATAGGGTATTTGTTTCCACGAACACTACTTTCCTAGAAGAAGATCATATTGGGGAGCACAGTCCACGTTGTAAAGTTGTGTTACATGAGTTTTCCAATGAAACTACTGAAACTTCAACCAGAGTTGTTGAAGAGCCTGCTTCATCAGCAAGAGTTGTTGATGATAGTTCATCTAGTAGGTCAGTTCCACCTCAGGAGTTAAGGGAACCTCGACGCAGTGGGAGGGTTGCGAACTTGCCCGTTCACTATCTGGGTTTCATAGAAATCCTTGCTATGGTAGCAGATGGCAATGTTGAGGATCTGTTGTCTTATCAGAAGGAAATAAAGGATATAGACCGAGATGAATGGGTCAAAGCCATGGATCTTGAGATGGAGTCGATGTACTTCAACTCAGTATGGGACCTTATAGATCAACCTGATGGGGTAAGACCTATAGGTTGTAAATGGATCTACAAGCACAAACGGGGTGCTGATGGGAAGGTGCAAACTTTCAAGGCTCGACTTGTGGCAAAGGGTTATACTCAGGTAGAGGGAGTTGACTATGAGGAGACTTTCTTGTCTGTTTCCATGTTAAAGTCGATCTGCATCCTCCTGTCCATTGCAGCTTATTATAATTATGAGATCTAGCAAATGGACGTCAAGACGGTCTTTCTAAATGGCAATCTTGAGGAGACCATTTACATGGTACAACCTGTTACGCTAAAGAATGATTTCCTTTTTTATGCGTGCACTGTGCCATAAACTCGACACGGTGTTTTTATACATTTTATCTTACAACATGTGAACAAATATGAATATGAATGAAATGGAATGTAATGCTATGTTATCGCTTATGCACACTACTTCTAAATATGCATTGTTAATGATATGCTTGTAGTATGCGATAGAGTAATGCGTGTCACAAGTTTCCTTGCACTGAAACCAAGTATAATTCCAATGCAAGTTTCTCAGAATAATCCGAGATCAAACACAGGGATTGTTTTCATTAATGTGTTATTGATGTGGTATATGCGACCAGTTTTTACAATTAATAAAGAATTGGGTCTATACAGGGATCTAAAGTGCGATGAAAATAAAGTTGCGTTGATAAAATAAAATTGCATTAAAAAGTAAAATCCTAAACTAAGATTATACAAGATACAAGATACATGATACATGATACTGAGGTCAAGACTGACTGTAAAGTTATACAAAGGATCGTGGTATGCGATGACAAGTTTTTATGGATGAATCAGAAAGAGAGAGTAAATAGTAAAAACAACGCAAGTTTGTCAATTGCGTTAAAAATGCAACTAAGGTTTCGCTTTCCCTTGGCGTATACCTCTCGGTGATCAGCCGCATTCCCATATCTCTATGGTGAAACAGGGATGAACGTGATGAACGTAAGGTTACTTCCATCTCTAGAAGTACTTCTCGCTTTAGTTAACGCATTATTCCAATCCTCTCTCGATAGGCGAAATAACATCTTCACTTCTGCTCTCACAGGTGAAGATGTCGTCGAGCATGCTCTAGCTAACCTTAATTATTTATTTAACACAATTAACTCACGCGCTTAATTCTTTCTATTTACCCAGGGAATTAGGAAAACATCATGGAGAAAATGGATTATGGTTGAACGGAAATAGACAGAGAGATGATAATGGTAATGATCATAACAATTAATACTAAGATTAAGCGTCTGATACATGGTGTGAATGATAGAGTAAAGAAGATGAATACAAGTGATGAAACAAAGATTTAGAAACAAATACAAAAGGAGTGTCAACATCTTGACATAGATCTGAACGGAGGTTATGCTTGCCGGCGTGTGGAAGTAATGGAGAGAAAAGCTTCCCTCTCAGGCTTGCTCTTCTGGTAGAAGTGACCTTCGTACAGAGCTTCAATGGTGGGGATTGGAAGGATTCTTTGACCGGAGACTCACTTCTCGGCCTTGTCTCGTGATTATCCCGGATCTACTCTGGAAATCGCTTCAGACCAGTCTCTCTCTCAGATCAGTATATACACGTCTCTATGTATTCAAGTATATTTTTCAGTGAATTTGCATAAGCTATTTATAGGTGAAGCTTGGTTTTTTGACTTCGTGGTCCCCACTTTATGGTTATGGTAGTTCTTGAAATGACGGAGTGAATATTCCTTCTGTTATGCAATCAACCTGTCATAAATGCACAATTGAAAGTTGTACATTTGTCAAAATTCTCAATAAATGTGTTGCTCTTTACATCTTCGATCGATTGCCGCATGCGGTGTTGTTTTTTATTACCGCTGCGGTTGAAATTGCGTTGATCGCTAAGCTCTTGATCGATTGTTGCATGCGTCGCCATTGCATTGATCATCTCTTCATTTCTAAATGATGGACGCAATGCGACGTAGATGTATTGTTTATTTTATCTTTGAGCCATTAACGTATGCGGTGACTGATTTCCTGCAAAATAGAAATTGAAACATCCTCAGGTATCTTCGCAGAACGAGGGACTACATGCTTGTGTATGGATCTAGGGATTTGATCCTTACTGGATACACGAATTCTGACTTTCAGACTGATAGAGACTCTCGCATGTCCACTTCAGAGTCAGTTTTTACTCTTAACGAAGAAGCTGTAGTATGGCAAAGCAATAAGTAGGGGTGTATCGCCGACTCCACTATGGAGGCGGAGTACGTAACGGCTTGTAAAACTGGTAAGAAGGTCGTCTGCCTCAGGATGTTCTTGATAGGATTGGAAGTTGTTCCACATGTGTCTAGGCCCATCACCCTCTATTGTAACAATAGTGGTGCTGTGGTGAACTCCAAGGAGCCTAGGAGTCATAGGCGCGACAAACACATAGAGCGGAATATCAACTGATCTGCGACGGTAGTGCATTAAGGGGACGTGAGCTTTGGAGCACAATATGCTGACCGTTTCACGAAGGCTCTCATGGCTACAGTGATATTGGGTCATTCAAAGCGATAGGTCTACAGGACTGCCCACAGCTTGGAGTAGGGCGCAAGTGGGAGAATTTTATTGTACTAGGCCTTTAGTGGCCTAGTTTATTGTTTTTATACTAGTTTTGTATACCCCACTCGCTTAGATAACTGGGAGATTGTTTGATGGATGATTTGGCCTAACTAGTCTCGTGTTCTGTAATTTGTAAACAGTTTGTATAATATGCTTTGTGATGATATAATGTATGGATATTTACTTCACTTCTTGAGTTTGCAACATTTGGATGTTTTATTTGCTTATACCAAAACAATAACTAGAATCCTAGTTGTACTTTATGGTAACTTAGCTGTATGTGGTTGATATAACAAGTGGATCAATGTCTTAAGTGTATAACCAAAATGGTCTTGTAGTATTATGGATATTAGGGAGGGAAAACTTTGACTGGTAACGCTACCAGATGCGGCCTGCTTTGTGGAATATTATAAGTGTTGTGAACTTATCACAGCATGGGTCTGTCCTGATTCATTCCGTACAGGGGACATGTGAGCGGGGGCATCTTATACAATAGAGTTGTATAAGAACCGCACACAAAGTGTTTAATGTCTCGTTATATAACACCATTTCATGACAGAGACTTCACTTCATTGAGGATGACCACAGCTACTGACCTATCCTGAGTGAGTTTGGGAATTCTGCCACTTTGAGGAGTGGTCCTTTGATTTGACATGGACGAGTGGCCAGCGTTCGCCGATCAAATCTACCCCACTTTAAAGGGAGATTTGTGATTTTGTAAAGGTGGAACTCAACTACACAAGATGAAATTCATCCTTCTTGAAGTAAGTAAGTAGATAAATAATCTCCTCTTAAGGGTTGATCCTGGGCTTTGAACGATGTGGTGTCACACACCTTCTCATGGCCTTGAGAGGTGTGTCCACACATAGTAGGGAACTATGTTTTGTATTGTTCATTAAGAGGGATCATTTGGTACCTTAAGAAATGAGATGTATACAGGGGTAAAATTAGGTAAATTTGCCGAAAACTGTTCTTACAGCATTGGTGAAAGGCTTATGTACTAATGATGGTTATATCTGATGGACACAAAGTATAGGATTGTTATACAATAGCAGCATTAAGCGTTGAGGATTATCTCAACATACTCAAATCACTAATTTTTGCAAAATATTAAAGCATGCTTTTGCAGAAACATGAGTTTCAAGAATACCTCTTGTAGAAGTTCTTCAAAGTCCTTCACCAATTCACTATCTTCTTCAAATCTTGTTGTAGACCACCATAAGGTCTTCCCCACTATTCTCTTGGTTGCCTTAATTGAGTTGTGGCGACTCAAAGACAAGCTTGAATCAAAGTAGAAGGAGAAATGTACCGAAAATCAGTTAAGAACTCTTTTTTTCCAAACCAAAAAATTTTCTCTTAAATCTCTATAGATTGCTCCCTAATTTTCACTCCAATCTCTTCATTATATTGAGATCAACATGCAAAGAAAAGAGTGCAATGCAGTTGCAGCTCATTGCTTGGGAGAAGACAAGGCAAAGATATCTGCTTCTTGTGTGAGGCTTACTCTCAATAAGCATGAGATAATGAAAATGTTCATTTTTCCATCTTAAGTATTTGTTCTTTACTTTCTTTTTTATTTTATTCTCAAAAAATCAAATTTTGATTTTTTTAAAAAAAAATGAAAATTTTAATTAATTTCATAAATTAATTATTAAATAAAACTTAATTAATTTAATATCAAATATTAAATTAATTTTAAACATATCTGATTTAAATATATAAATTCTCCTATTCCATATAATTATATCTCATATAATTACTAATTCCCTTAATTCTAATTTGAATGTTTCAAATTACTTATCACACTATTCTAGAGCTAGTCCATTACGAGTTAGTAGGGGGACCTCGCGGACCTGCAGATCATTGGCTCCAACGATTCGAGATTAATTGGCTAAACTCATTAGACCAAATTAATCCCCATTCGTTAACTAATGGGCCACTCCACTAAAGCCCATATTTGCACTCCCCTCACTGTAGATATATTATGTCCACATGGTTTAACCATAATCAACAAGTCGACCCTTCATAGGTTGTTCATAATAACGGCTGGGTCAAATATCTGTTTTACCCCTGAGATTACGTCTTATTCCTCAAGTCTTTACTGATCCTCTAATGAACAACTGGTTTGTGATCCAATCACTAAACCAAACTCTCTCAGCCCAGTGAGAGGGTGGGGCCTCTTGTTCAAGACCTAGATTCAGTACTTGAGAGAACAATCTTTCTCTTATCCCTAAATCAGGTAGGCGTGAACTCCATCTTGCACCCTATGTCCCCAGCTATCTATCCAATTTTACCATTGAAATGGGAGTCTTATTGAGCCAGCGTTGTTGAGCCACCCTCAACTATGCAAATCTAGGGGCAATCCAGAATAAACAGGAATTCATAGTTAGCTCGGGATTAAGATCGAGTTACCCAGGTCATCTAGGTGAAATAGTCAGTCTTAAACAGTAAATAGCGTTATAAAGTAAGAGTGACTTATTTCTTGGTCCTAATCTTATGCAAACTCATTGCATAGGACGTTCTCATCCCTCATGTCATAACATGTACGAATTACGATCACATCGTATGTAGCACTTTACAACTCTTTGTAACAACTACAGAGAAGGCCACATCCAATGGTGTTACCAGAATAAGGTACCTAACCTCATTCATGTACCATAGATCATTTTGACTATTTACTCGAACCCCATCCGCTCTTATATTTCCACATAAAGTTCAAGTACTCATACAATAGTCATAAGTCTTAGTTTATTGGATTTAGATTTTCGTACAATTTATGAAATCAATAACAAGTATATTGATAATAGAAAATGTTTATTATTTTACAAACTGTGAGTTTTTAGGACATAAAACCCAACACACATAAATATATTTGTGGTAAGAAGAGTTTAGTTGTCGGTCCTTAGTGGAATGCCTGGCAGTTAACGGATGATGGATCTTGTGGCTAAAGAGTTTAGCTAACTATCCACGTACCGTTGGAGCTTCGAGCCATAGGTCTATAAGGTCCCTTTGGTAGCTTGGATACAAGTTGAGAATCAGTTTTTGGGTCAGTTTGAAATGTTCAAATTGACAAGAGAGGGTTCGATTATATATGATATAGTTAAACTAGTTAATTATATATGATATGATTGACTAAATGTATGAGATACATTAATATGGAGGAAATTGGATATAAATATGATTTATATCAAGTAGAGAAGAAAATACTATGGTTGATATATGATATCAAATTATAGGTTATGAATATAATATGATTATATTTATTATTTTATTAATTAGACAGTTATGAGATAATTACCCGACCTTTTCTCCGAAATCATGCGTTAGTGGGAAGTTCAATTTTGTTTTTGTAACTGAAGAATAAAATGAAAATGGTTTTCATTTTTCAAGATACATGCATAATTGTTCATGGTGTGATTCGCATTTTATCTCTTAGTGATTGAGAGTATATACGATAAGCTCATGTTTGTTAAACGACCGCACACCCGCGCCCGTGCTCCTCTAAAAGATCGCTTACCCTTTACCTAAACAATCGCTTAGCGCCTGAGCCTTACTAAACAATTGTATAAATGATCACCTAGTTTTTTCTACACGATTGTGTACCTTGCCTAAACGTTCAAACACTTCGCCTATACGATAGTCTATCCCTTCTCCCACTTGCTTGATCTTTGTACATGATAGTCTTTCCTCCTCACCTCTACCAAATTCGAAGAAAGCCCACACCTTGGATTCTCACTCCAAGAATACTGAGGGCTCCGAGTGGTGGTGTTGTCCCCATTGCTTGTTGTTCGAGCGAGAGTGCAAGGAGTTCGTTCATAGAGAGAGGGAGATTTCAAGTGAAAAAAGTCTTCAATTGGTATGTTCTCTCGGTCTCTTTTTATTTATCCTTTAAGCATGCCAGTAATTTAAGTTGTTAATGCATATATGTATGTGTGAATGTATATGTGAAAATTATGTCACAATGAATTGGAAAGATTCAATTCCACTTAAAGGTACTCTTGTATAAGAGTTCCTTCAGTGAAGACAACAATTGTCGACCCTCTTGTGACAACTACTGTCCAACATACTCCTGAAAACCTACATCCTTCACACCTTATTAGAAGTTTATAATCCTCTAGAACTGGACACACAGTTTTAGTAACAACTTTAGACATATAATTTACTACTAATCAGAAATATCAACATTAACATACATAATAGTTTTCATAAATCAAACCCATACACAACATCTGTTCAACACAACTCTACCCTTTTCCCTTGACATGGACATAAAACTAAATAACAAAACATGATGAGCCACCTAAATTTTCGCTCTTGGTGGGTCTGAGAAGTACTTGACTGGCAGAATTCCTAGGCCTCGGGACGTCAACCGCTACTTGGGGAGGAAAACATTTTTAAAGAGTGAGCTAGAATGCCCAGTAAGTGACTACTTAAGTAAAACATACATTAAATCATAAATAGCGTGAACATGCTTATCAAGGAAACATTTATAACATCATAAATAGGGTTTTGAAAATGGAGTTAAAATTGTAAAACGCATCATGTAAAAACCCTAAAATAAAATTCATTAACATCATCCTAAAAACTCCCTACTCCATTGCTTAAACATGTAGGAGAACTCTTTTGTTCAATCCCTAATAACCTTAGTTGAGAAAGAGCTCTTTTGCTCGATCTTATTAACGTCAATAACATAGTCATACGTGCACGTTGAGTTGAATTGGATCCTGGTCACCTTACCATACCTTCAATGTCAAGGATCCCTAACATCATTGAAATATGGGTACCTTACCATACCTTTACCAACATGGAGTAGGGTTTATACAAGGCACCAACATTTAAACATATAGAAACATATACATAATACATATTTGAAATAGTCATACTTCATGGTTTCATATCAACGTATAGTGCCTTGTAAAATATGGAGTATACTTACGTTATTTCCTTGATATATTTCATCATGCAGTAAAGCATGACATAGGCTTATGGAAAACGCATGCTGGACTCATAAATAAATTCATCATTTAAAAGCATGTATCATGCGAAAGAAACAAAAGGAGGATTATTCTATGATCCCCGAGAAGATAAAGTATTTTTTTTCGAAAAATACTACATTCTCGGAAGAAGATCATATTAGAAGTCATCAATCTTGCAGTAAACTAATATTGAAAGAAATGACCAAAACTACTACAGATAAGTCAACAAAAGTTGTTGATGAAGCTAATCCATCAACAACGGTTTTTGCTCCATCACATTCTTCTCAAGAGTTGAGAATGCCTCGACGTAGTGGGAGGATTATTCATCAATTTGAACGCTACATGGGTTTAACAGAAACCCAAGACATCATACTTGATGATGGTCTAGAGGATCCATTGACCTTTAAACAGGAAATGGAAGATGTTGATAGGGAACAACGGATAAAAGCCATGGACGTAGAACTAGAGTCTATGTACTTCAATTCTGTCTTGGGATCTTATAGATCAATCACATGAGGTTAAACCTATAGGTTGTAAATTAATCTACAAGAGGAAAAGAGACCAAACTAGCAAGATGCAAATCTATAAAGTTAGACTCGTGGCAAAAGGTTTTACCCAAAGGGAGGGGATTGACTATGAAGAAACCTTCTCTTCTGTTTCCATGATAAAATCAATAAGAATATTCTTATCCATTGTCCCATATTATGACTATGAGATATGGCAAATAGATGTTAAGACAACTTTTTTGAATGGCCATCTTGATGAAAGTACTTTAATATCTCAACCAGAAGGATTCATTAAACAGGGTCAAGAACAAAAGATTTGTAAGCTTAAGAGATCCATTTATGGGTTGAAACAAGCTTCTAGATCCTGGAATATAAGATTTGACACTGCAATCAAATCTTATGGCTTTGAACAGAACGTTGACGAACCTTGTGTGTACAAGAAGATAGTCAACAAAACTGTAGAATTCTTGGTCCTTTATGTTAATGATATCTTGCTCATTGGGAATGAGAGAAGTTACCTAGCTGACGTAAAGAGATGGTTAACATCACAATTTCAAATGAAAGATTTGGGAGATGCTCGATGTGTTCTTGGGATTCAGATTTTTCGAAATCGAAAGAATAGAACCTTAATACTATCTCAGGCATCTTATATTGAGAAAATGTTGTCAAGATATAACATGCAAAATTCCAAAAATGGTATATTACCCTTTAGACGTGAAATTCATCTGTCAAAGAAACAGTCTCCTAAGACACCTTAAAAAGTTGAGGAAATGAAAAGAATTCCATATGCATCAGCAGTGGGAGTCTAATATACACTATAATGTGTACACGTCTGACATATGCTTTGCAGTTGGAATCGCCAGCAGGTTCCAATCTAACACGGGCCATAGTCATTGGATGGCTGTAAAAAACATCCTAAAGTATCTCAAGAGAACGATGAACTCTACGTTTGTGTATGGACCTAAGGATTTGATCCTTACAAAATACACTAATCTGATTTTCATATTGACGTAGATTCCAAGAAACCTATCTCAGGATTAGTTTTCACTCTTAACGGAGGAGCTATAGTGTGGAGAAGCATTAAAGAAAGTTGTATAATTGACTCCACAATGGAAGTAGAATATGTAGCTGCATGCGAAGCAGCTAAAGAAGCAGTTGGCTGTACAAGTTCCTGACAGATTTAGATGTCGTTCTAAATATGCATCTGCCCATTACCCTGTATTGTGACAATAGTGGTGCAATTGCTAATTCCAAGAAATCTAGAAGTCACAAATGTGGAAAACATATCGAAAGAAAGTACCATCTCATCAGAGAGATTTTACACCAAGGAGACGTGATAGACACACAGATAGCCTTAGAAGACAACCTTGTTGATCCATTTACGAAGGCCCTCTCGGCTAAAGTGTTCGAAGTTGGTCTAGGATTACGAGCAACATAATCTAGGGCAAGTGGGAGAATGTAAAAGGGTATTTTGAATGCCCTAGTTTATTATATTTTTCTCTCTCTTTATTTCTCAACATTGTAAAAATTATATATTTGTATGTTTATCTCACTGAAAGTGTTAGTCCAAGTGGGAGATTGTTGGGAATGGCCTAAACTCGCAATTCGTAAATGTTGTTAACATATTCTATTTATCAAATAAAAATATTGTTGAGTTTTTTATTCAATAAATTACTATTGATATTGCATCCTTCTATGAAAATCCAATAAACGAATCCATGGCTATGATATAAATACTTTAACTTTATGTGGTGACATAAAAATGGATCAAGTTTTAGTATGTAGCCAAATTGGTCTATAAGAATGAGATTGGGTACCTCATCCTGGTGACACTATTGGATGTGACCCATATTGTATATTGATACAAATGATGTAATCCAAACATATTCATGTAAAGACATGTGAGTGGGGGCATCTTATGCAATGAGTTTGCATAAGACCTGACTTCAAAATAATCACTTTTCTTTATAGCAACCGTTTACTATTAAAATTGACTATCTTAAACTCGATGACCTAGGGTATCTTAATCCTAAGCTAACTATGAACTTCTGTTTATTCAGGATTATCCTTTGATCTGCATAGGTGAGAGTAGTCCAACAACATTGCTCAATAGGCCACCCGTTTTGGGGATAAGACCGAATAGATAGCTGGGGACATAGCCTTGCAATATGGAATTCACTCTTACTCGATTTAGGGTTAGTAGATGGGTTGTTCTCTTAAGCGTTGATGCCTTGTCTCGAACAACGGGGCCCTGCCCTCTCATGGAAGAGAGGGTTATGATTTATAAGTTGGAGTATAAATTAATTGTTTAATGGAGGATCAGTGGGAACTTAAGGAGCAAGATGTATTTATAGGGGTAAAAGGGTAATCTTTGACCCAGCTGTAAATGCGAACAACCCGTGAGGGATTGACTTACCGATTATGGTTAAAATAGACAGAAATATATCTACAGTGAGAAGAGTGCAACTATCGAGCTATAGTGGAATGTCTTGGTAGTTAACGAATAGTGATTAATTCGGTTTAAAGAGTTTATCAATTAATTACAAGTCGTTGGATCTCATGATCTGTAAGTCCATAAAGTCCCTCTACTAGCTCGTAATTTGGATTAGTAAATTTAGTAATCTTGATAAGATTTGAAATTAGGGTTTAGACTTTGAAATGTTCAAATTCTATTAGGGTTTCTTTTTATTGTATTCGATACAATCAAAATGTTTAATTTTATCGAAATTAAATAGAATTGGAGAAATGATTAATGTTTAAATATGATTTAAATATTAATTGTATAATATTAATTTCATTATTAATTTAATATTAGATATTAAATTAACAAAATTAATTAAAAAGTTTAATTAATTAATTTTATTTAAAAATTAATTAATAGAATTAATTTTTATAAAACTAATAAATGAAATTAAATAAGTTTAATTTAAAAATGATTTTAGAAATCATTTTTTGGAAAAAATTTTGGAAACTCAAAGTTCAAAATGGAGATTTCCAAAAGTTGGAAATCTCCACTATGTTTTGAACTATCTTATTCACTTTACTTCATTTTTTCCATGAATTAGGAGCTGCCTTTCATGCAAGCCATGAATTTACATGGTGAAAACTCTATAAATTGAAGTGCTGGGATGAATAATTATTCATGCTTACAAGAACATCAAATAGAACTCTACTGAAACCTCCAAACCCTCTTCATATCTTATATACATTGAGCTCAATTAGTATTTCCACCACACAATCATTGCAAGAGAATAATAGAGAAGATCTTGGTGGTTGTCTACTTGAAGATTGAAGCTCTTTCACGTAGAACTCAACTGGTGTTGAAGAGGATACTTCAAAGGTATTGTTTTCAGCAAACCCTCTTCTGTAAAAGTTACTTTGAAGCATGTTTTAAACTCAAATTAAGTATGATTAGAATGTTTATTGATTAATTAACTCTATATTAAATATGATTTAATAATAGTTACTTAATTGATTAATTAATTGATTAAGAAATGATAGAGAGGTGGAAGAATATAAACATGTGATGTGTATATATATATATTAATTAATTAACTAAATATTAAATTAGATTTAATGTGGGGTTATTTAATTAATTGGCATCAAGAGTAAAAAGAGAAATACTTGAAGAATGGGTAAACCCTTCTCCATATAAATTCATCTTATTAGCCCATTTAGGGCAAGAATTGATTTTGTGAAAATCATACCCTAGCCTCCAAAAAGAATTTCTCTCTACACTCTCTCTACCTCTTCCTCTTCCTCTTCCAAGGGTTGAAGACCACTCATCTTGTGAAACCCGGATTTCCATTATTCCTACTTAAGCAGTTGGCTAAGGAAATTTCTAAGTGTTGAATAGATTTTCCTTGAGTAGTTTTGAGTTAAGCTTTAATTGATGAGAAATTGGCTAAGTGTTGGACTAGGCATTGCTATGCGTTGGCCATAAGATCTTGGAGAGATTACTTGGGCAAAGGGAGAAGAAAAAGTGTGAATTTGGAAGGTTGACTTTTGGGGAAAAACTTGGAAAATTGGCTAAGTATAAACCGATATGTTGGATGCGTTGGATGCATTGGATGTGTTGGATGATGGATGCGTTGGATGCGTTGGATGCATTGGATGCAAAGGATGCGTTGGAAGGGTGGTATGCGTCCATACAGCTGAAGGAAGAAAGTTAAAAGTGATGCGTTGGGATGGCACGAGGGTCGGCTGTGTAGAAGGCATACAGACATAAGGGTAGGCGAGGACGCGGGTAAGGCATGCGTTGGAGGGTGGCATGCGTCGATGCCAACGCTCATGCGTTGAGCAACCGAGCGAGCCTTGCGAGCAATGTTAAGTTGATCCATGCATCGATGCCAACGCCCATGCATCGAGCGGCCGAGCGAGCCCTTGAGCAATGCTAAGCGCCCATGCCGAACGAGCCCATGCTTCGATGCCAGCGCCTATGCGTCGAGCGGTCGAGCGAACCCATGCATCAATGCCAAGCGATGCATCGATGCCAAGCTGCCGGCCAAGCGCCCAGCCAAGCGACCCATGCGAGCGATGCGTTGATGACGAGTGAGCCATGCATTGATGCTAAGCCTATGCATTGGAGCTGTGCGACCTTTCGATGCGTTGGAGGTTGGTGATGGCTTGCACGAGGGATGCGTTGGACATAGGCCATGCGATGGGCTAGGTTGGATGCATGATGTTTGCTTTTGCGATGGTTAAGGGTTGCGATGGTGCTATGTTGGAAATCAAGGGAAATCAAGAGTTGCTATGCGTTGGAGTCATACTATGTGTTTGAGGACTACTATACGCTCTTGAGTTATATATACGTTAACATTTGAGGCTAGTTTATGCATTGAGAATCACCCTAGTGGACGCATATTGAAGTGAATGAACGCATAAGAAGGCTGAGCTCATATGGAAGACGTCATCCTAACATGTGGCTTGTTAGAAGAATTCTTCAACCTTAAGGATTTGAGGTGGAGGCATGAGAAGACATGAAAAAATTGGTCTTGCGTTGGCAATATAGAATAAAGACACCCAAAATTTGCATTGATCAAACCTTGTGTTGGTAGACACCTCAACCAAGAGGTGGAAGGGGCTGGAGGTTGGCAATCTTTAAGAGTAACACTTGGAGGGAAGGTGTCGATCTTGGAGAGCCTTTGGACGCCTATAAATAGGGATAAGGACTTCAGATGAGGACTCAATTCTCTTCAAAGGACATAAAGAAGAGTGTATTGGGAGGAGGCTATGCGTTGATGGTAAGACCATGCGTTAGTTAAGAGATTCCAAGAGGGGAGATGCTGTCGGACAAAAAAGTCAGAAAGTAGCATCAACTTGGGAAGAGGCGTTCTCCCAGAACACTCGTGCGTTTGATGTGATTTCAAAGCCATCTGAAAGCTAAAAGAGTCTAGTTTTCATGGTGTGGCTACTGAAGAAGAAGCTCTAAGGAATCGGACTGGAGAATGAGGAAAAGATAGAAGGGTCGAGCTGGGTAAGCTGAGCCAGTCTTGATGTTTTAATGTTTCCGGCCAAACCACGAGGAGTTAGGAGCTAAGATTTTAAGGTAAGCTTTCTGAAACAAAAGTATTTGTAGAAAAAAGAAACTCGAGATAAAGCCTAGAAATATGAGTAGTTTGAGCTTTAAGTTAAATATGGAATTTAAGGTTCAAAAGAGGAGCCCGAGAAGACTAAGGAACTTCTAGAGAGAAAAGTTCCTAAACGACAAAGGTGAGTGGTACTTTCCTTTAAGTCTTAAAGCATATCTTTTAGAGTAATTGTATATGCTTAGGTTATGAATGAGTATCTAGCGTGAGAATGAGATTATGTGATTGGGATGGTTAGGGGGTCAATAGACCTAGTGCCTGAGCCCGTAAGCAAAACCTCACGGGATGGTCAGGGGCCACGAGAAGTCTAGTTCCTAAGCCTGTGGGAGGATCCTCGTATGGATGGTCAGAGGGTCGACGGGCCTAGCTTCTGAGCCCAGGAGCGAGGAGCTATATGCACATAGGAGACAAAGGAAACGTAAAGAGTAAGTGTTGTATTTAGTAATAGTTATCTATCTACCGTGTGTGTAGATAGACAGTAAGCTCATTCTAAGTAGTTATCGGTTTAGCTATCTACCGTGCGTGTAGATAGAAGTGAGAACAGACTCACTCAAGGCGGAGGTTTGGAATGTAACCTTGTATTCGTGATATGCTTGTTATTTATGAGTTGAAATAGACTCTAGAAGTTGCTTAACACTCACTGAGCTTTGTGAAGCTCATTCTATTATTTCATGTTTTTCTTCTCAGGTAGCGAAAGGTGAGGAGTTCCAGGGTGCTGCTAAGGTCAAGGTCTGCCACATGCCACAATTACACTTCCAGGGTTTTATAATTGTTGTTGTAACTTTGTTGATAAGTCTTGGAGTTGTATAAACATTACATTGTTGTAATAGAATGGGCTTACTTAATCCGTTGTTGTTTGCCTCCTTGACTTAATCAGTTGGTGTTGAATTTGTTCATTAGTATCAGAGTTATTTCTGCAAGAGTTATTAGGCAGTAAGTATCAACCTAAGGGTTGATAACTGCTGCAGTCACGCCATTTCCTAGGTTAAAAGGGTGATCTGGGATGGGGTGTGATACATCTAACTCTTGGAATCCTAGAGAATAACAAGGTTATTCTTGTGGTAGTATCGGTGATCGTTGAGAAGATGTTCATGTGAAGAACAAGAGGAATTTCGAGAAGTTTGGGAGTCTATGAACGTAAGAATCGTTCATCCCTTTGTTTCTCCTTTTTATTGCATGCTAAGTATGTTGTTTATCCTCTTATCCTTTGTTTTAATATGCTGTCTTTGTGTTTCTTCCAAATGGAAAATTGAATGCAAGGCGTTGTCATGCTTCCGCTCGGGATTCGATCCCTACAAACGGAATTTAAGATCCAAGTAATGACAATATTGTTGTTGCATATCCACAGAGGGAGAAGTTGGCCTGTAGGCGTAGGGATTGATTCATCGATAAATTCGAGCTTGTTCCGAATTGACAAAGCAAGAATCATCGAGCGGCTCCATGTGACATAATTGTCATCAGTGAGAGGTTGAGTAACTAGAACGAGATCGAAGTATCGGTGTGATAAAAAAACATAGGGATTGTTGAAATAGGAAGTGTTGTTGGAGTGTTCATGATGAAGAGATGAGGAATCGGTGGCCGGAAAGTGAGGCAGAGCGATCAGAGGTTGAGGATTCTAATTGGAAGAATCGATTGTTATCACGCACGAGAGACGGGTGAGATAGGATTTTTATTTTATCCAACTGATACCATATTAAAATAAGTAAGAGGAAATGGACTTCAATATCTTGATTGACTTTCTCAAAAATATATATATGTACATCACCAATTATCGGTTAACAGAAAAATGGAAAATAACATAATTATTAAATTTATTACAACTAATAGAGGTTAATAATATGTGTTAACAACGGGAGAATTTCAGATTTGAGGAAGCTTCCCCGCTCCTTTAATTTTTCTGTTCCTTTAATTTTTTGTTTTTCCTTTCAAATTTTAAGCTTTGATACTTCATGGAATCTTACCTTAATTTTGGCTTCTCTCCATCTCAAGAACCCTTTGTCTCAGCTTCCAATCAAAACGCAATTGTTCTTCATCATCAATGTGAGTAAATGACAGTGACTACAAAGAAATCTAAGGAACGTTCATTAATGCGACTTCAATTTTTATTAAATATGTTTAACATTATCATGGAGCTGTTTTCAATTTCAATTGAAATCAACTTCTGCCATTGAGAACCGAAAGAGAAGAAGTAGATAAAGAAGCAAAACTGATGTCTTTACTTTCACTCGACGAATCCACAAATTCATTCCCTCCTTCCACCATTCTCGGACCCATAATCTCGTCGGGAACACCAATCTCGCCGTTCAAATACCGCGCAACCATGCGCATGCTCGGCCGCGCCGCCGCCGAATCCTTCGAACAGAGCAACCCCAATTTCAAAATCATCACTGCCTCAACCTCATTGAAATCCCCATTCAATTTCTGGTCCATCACTTCCAGTAATTTTCCTTCCGTATACTTCTCCCAAACCCAATCCACCAACACCATTTCCTCCAGCACCGACCTCGAGCCGATCGGCCGGCGGCCGCAAGCCACTTCGAGCACGAGTGCGCCGAACGCGTAAACATCAGAGCTGGTTGTTGCTTTTCCAGTTCTGTGCAGCTCCGGCGCCAGATAGCCCACAGTTCCGACGACTCGAGTCGTTGTCGGGTTCTCGCCGTGTTCATAGAGCTTGGCGAGGCCGAAATCGCTGAGTTTTCCGTTCATCTCGTCGTCGAGCAAAACGTTGCTGGCCTTCACATCTCTATGAATGACCACCTTTGTTGACCATAAAAGATTAGAATTGAAATATGAAAAGTAAGAGTTAAGTCTGATTTAATTTTTTTTTTTTAAAAAAAAAAGGAAAAATACATTTTTGGTCCCTAGGTCAACTTTATATTTGGTCGTTACATTTTAAAGTGTTACACATTTAGTTCTTAAATTTTTAATTAGGTTTGAATTTGGTCCCTAGATTTTATATTTAAATTTTTAACCTAAATTTTTCACTAAATACTTATTCTTCGTCTTCAGTGTTAATGTAGGTTAAAAAAATTAAAATAATTAGGTGAATTATAATTAATTAAGTTGCACTATTTTTCATCACTTTTTAAAATATTTAAAATTTTACTTCATAATTATTTTAAATTAATTACTGACATTGACATCAATATTTGAAAATGAGTATTTAATGAAAAATTGAGATTAAAAATGTAATATCTTGAAATCTAAGGACCAACTTCAAATATAACTCAAATGTCAATAGTAAAATTGTAACATTTTGAAACTCAAGAACTAAACTGAAACCAAATTCAAAACTTAATGACTAAATGTATAATATTTTGAAAGCTAAGAAACAAATAGTAATTGGACCTCAAACTTAGGGACCAATAAGGTGCTTTTCCTTTAAAAAAAATTAACATTTCTTCTCATTCTATTCTATCTTGATTAAATGTGAAAATAAAAAACGAAGATAACTTTAAGGTTAAAAATCATTTTCGGTCCACGGTTTTATCCGTAAACTCTAGTTTATAATGATTTAGTCCACGTATTTTCTAATTTGTGACAATTTAATCTTCAAACTTTAATAAGTATCAATACTCATCCTACTTTATAATTTGTAAGGATTTAGAACCTGTCGTGCAAAATACAATTAAAATTTAATGAAACTTCTTACACATAATGTAGATTATCAAATTAATTAAGGGTCAAATATATTTATAAGTTATAATGACCGACTCTACATAATCAAAATTATCAATTGAATATGATGAGATTTTTCAAAATAAGAACAAATTGTTGCAAATTTGAAGGTAAAAAAATCCAGTTGTGAAGTACTAAAGTTTAAAGACCGAATTATAACAAGATTGAAAGTATATGAACTAAATCAATATAAATCAAAATTTAGAAGCTAAATTGTTACTTCTAGGAAAGTTGAAAGCTTAGAAGTGATTTTTAACCTAATCTCTAAAAAAAAATTAAAGAATAAAAAATAAAATAGTTATAAAAGAGGCTAATGCATGAACGATGATTTTTCTTCATATTTTTTCAAGAATAACTTGCAAACTTAATTTTGGGTCCAGAGTAAGGATTCTGACAAACTTTGTTAGACAACATCATAAGAGGATCCGTATTTTTATCCAACTTTACTTTATAATATAATAGCTAGAGTTTTTGGGTTGAAATGTAATCTATGTTATTAACCTATAAGAAAAGTTAAGAAAATTAAGTTCTAAACTAGAGGTGATTTGCTTCAAGTACTGAGTGTTCATTTAGTTAGAGATTTTGTTTTATGAGAGTTGATACAGTTTTACAAAATTTATGTTTGTTTCACCGTTTTCAATATTTTATCAAGAAAGAAGTTATTCCAGACATCATCTTTTCCTATCAACAAGGTTATCTTTTCCGATTTCCCTTTTTTCGCATATATAATTTTATTTTAATATATTTAATTAATTAATATTAATATTAATATTTATTTATTTTAATATATTTAAGTAATTAATTAATATTAATATTAATATTTATTTAATTAATTAATAATATTAAAAAATTACTCATTTACATAACTTATTAATTAATTAGCTGAAAATATCTTAAATATATTTAATTAGTAAATTAGGATTAATTAAATTTAGTTACTACAAAAATTTATTTTTCAATAATAATAATTGACTACTTATTTTTTTAAATGATCAAACAATTATTTATTGATATTAATTTTAATTTGATCATTCATTATGAATGTATAATCAATATTAGTTATTTATTGTGAATAATTTTTATTACTTTATTTATTATTAACATATCATATTTATACAATTTTTTTTTTTAATATTCTTAATTAATTTATCTTATTTTTATCTTGTTTTTTTACTTTTTATATAATATATTGTTTATTAAAACACATTTTCTTATGTTATTTAATTAAAAATAAAATTCCTAATGTTAAAATTAATTAATTATAAAAATGATTAAATATTATATTATAATTAAGAGTGATTGTTTTAAATAACAAAACTGTTGGAAACATTTTCAAATATAGCAAAATATCATTGTCTATTAGGGATAGACACTGACATATACTGATAGACACCTATTAGTGTCTAACACCAACACCGATAGATGTCTATTATTGTTACACTGAAGTGACATTTTACTATGTTTGTAAATAAATTGACTCATTATCTTATATTTGAAAACAGTCCTATAACTCATATGATATTCATTAAATATATTAATTGGTTAATTTTAATTATAAATTACTCAATTTTAAATACTTATAATTAAAATTATTATTATTAGTTCTTAATTAATTACTCTTTTTTTAATCAATGAATGATATTTGTGATTAATTAATTAATCTAGTAAAATTTTATAAGATTGTCATGCTTAACATTTTCTCTTCGCAATCAAACATAGTCATTTTTTATTTTAAGCATCCTTAATTGGAGCGTCTACAAAACCTTAAACCGCTAAATAATAAAATTAGTTTAGAGGTGATTTTAGAAGTTAATTAGTTAGCTTAGCTAAAAAGTAATCGGTATGCAATCTTTCAAGTAAAAAAAAAAAAGATGAATCTTTATCCCCCACTAAATTGTACTAAATTAAATGAAATAGTTGAGAGAGGTGATTAAATAACCTGTTCGTATCCTTCGTGCAAGTACAAAAGGCCGGAAGCAACGCCTGTTATGATCTTAAACCTCTGTTTCCAACTCAGAACCACTTTTGGTTTGCCGAATATGTAGCTATCCAAACTCCCGTTTTCCATAAACTCATAAACAAGAAGCAGATCCTCATCGGCGCGGCGACGACACCATCCCAGTAATTGAACAAGGTTTCGGTGACGAAGCCGACCAATGATTGTGATTTCCGATATAAATTCGCGGAGGCCCTGTTTCGATTCGTGGGAAATTCGCTTCACAGCCACTTGGGTTTTCGAATTCGGTATTGTTCCTCTGTATACTTTCCCAAAGCCCCCACGTCCAAGTACCTCTCTGTTGCTAAATTGTTTCGTTGCTTGCTCCAATTCCTTGTAAGAGTACCGGTGCGGGCCAATTTCAAGCTCCCAGGCTTCGATTATGTCTATCTTCTTTGTGATTTTGTAAAGAGTAAAAAAGATTCCAGTTATCACGATCAAAACGATGAGAATCGAAATCCCAATTGCTAAATGAGAGTATGTTTTCTTCGGCCCGGGAACCGAAGGCAGAGAATCAATATTCAGAGTCTGGGCTGGTCCATTCATGCTGAAACTCCATCCCAACACATAGTGAGAACTCGAAAGCACTCCAGTGGAGGCTGAGAACCCAATAAACATAAACTCGTGAAGAATCGGAGAGAGATCTACATTTAACGACAGAATCGGTTTCTTGGGTTTGGTTGAAAATGGAGAAATCGCTACCGTGAGAAAATTTACAGAAGCATCGTAATCAATCCAAGCTTGAATTGGTATCCCACTTCTTAGGTTTATATGTTGCTTGGTGTTCCCGTCGTTAATGAAATAAGAGGCAGTAGTGGAGGCACTGGAGATCATACTATTGAGATTGATTCCAACGTGGTTATCGTTGATGTCTTCGAACTCAACATTTTGAACGGTGTCGAATTCGACGGCGAATAAGTAGTTCGAGAAGTTTCCGAAATTGGTCGTATTGAGAAGGCCTAAATACTGTGAGGGAAATCCAAGGAGGTTTTTGGAAGGCGCAATGGTGAAGGCGAGGCCATGGCCGCCAAGGCTCGGGAACTCAGGGACGATGGCGAAGACAAAAGTGGTAGAGAAGGAAAAAGGTTTGGCGTGGGAAGAGTTTTTGAAGCGAACAGGGGATTCGTAGAACACATGACCCTGTTTCATGTCGGTGTCGTCGGTGAGCTTTAGGATTCCACTATTCTCGATCTTCGCAATATCCGGTAGGGTTAAGCTGGCGGCGGCTGTGGCGTCACGAAATCCGGCGTAGAAGAGCTCCTGAGATGCGGCGGCGACGGCAAAGAAAAAAATGCCGAAGAAAGAAAAAATACAGAGATTCACCATGGCAGAACAAGCATCCAAGTCTAATAGTTATTTTTGGAGCTTCCAAATCAGTCTTTTTCTGCATTGTCCACAGATTTTGAGGGCATTTTTTTCCTTACACGGTAGTGCACACAAGTTTATTATTTTATTATTTTATTATTTTATTTTTATTTTTTTGGATTTTAGTTACGAGACTTCATATTAAATTTAGTTGAAGGCTCACCGTTGAACAATTCCTGATGCTTGATTAAAAAAAGAAAACAAAAAATTCCACGCTTTGATCCATTAAAATCCAATTGAATCTTATCCTTTCAGTTTCTTAAGTCTTTATACGCATTAAATTAGTTGAAAGGTCCTTTGATAGTGATTAAAAGGAAACGAATATTTGTCCATCTGGATTTATATATTAGGATATTTTTTTAAACGTGGATTTCAAAACAAAAAAGAAATATGATTATTTTTTGGGGCAATTTTAAATATAGGCAATCACTTCAAAGTATTAAAAGATGCAGCACAACAGAAAATAATTCATAGATATAGCAAACTTTAAATTTTATCTCTGGAAGTCTATTAATGATGATGATAGTGGTCAAAATATGTTATCATTGTTTGTAGTAAGGTTTTATAGATTCATTCTCGCCTGCGATCTGCTGACTAAGCAAATTAAATATATTCACTCCCTGAATAGGGTAAGGATTCCCCAATTAGACGAGGAATGGGGGAGGAAGTGGGGAAAAAATTCCTCATGAGCTAAACGGACACGGGGAATGTTTTCCCTACCCTCGCCCCCACCCCGCCTCGTTCCCCATCTCCGTCCCGATTAGCTTCTACATATTTATTTAATATAATTATCTAATGTTATGTTATTATTATTATTATATAAATATTACATTTAAATTTCAAATTTGATTATTTATTGGAAAAGATAATGAATATGTTTAAATTGAATATTTAAATTTAGATTATATATGTGAATAATTTGATTTATATTTATTTCTTTCTACTAAAAAATTAATTAGCTTTTTAGGCAAAAATTTGAGTAGTTTATCTTTAAATTCAAATGGTCAGGTAAAACTAACCATAATAAACAATTTAGTGATAAAGTTATATTATTTTTGCTCACATTACTAATTTAAATTAATTGGCTTTTTACAAAAAAAAAGTAACGGGAAAAATTTTCCCATGGGGAACCTGATCCCCGTGGAGAATTTCATGGGGATGGGGAGTGGGGACGGGGATGGGGATGGGAATGATAGCTCTAATGTTCCACCGAGCCTAAGACTTATACTAAAAGAGGCAGTAAGTACGGAGTCGAATCCATAGGGAAACAATGAACTAGCTAGGACGATAAAAGAATTCCATGCAATAGGGGGTTTAGTTTGGTTTGTAATGAATTGAATTAAAAGTAAACATGCAATGAATTAAAGTTCGAACGAAATCAGAGCGTGCAATTGAGTTGAAATGAATCGACAAAAGACTCTTGGAGATAGTTCCTTATGTTCAATTTCAATCATTACATGTTAAGAAACAATGCCAATTCTATGAACTCCACAACCTATTAGTAAAAAGTAATAGTCCATTTAGCCAAATGTGAGATTAATCAAATTGACCCTAAATTAATTTTTAAACTTTTCATTCTCAGTGAAATCCAAGCAAAAACTAATTCGCATTAAGACTAGGGTTCATGACTTGTGAACATACTACAAGTTGGAAAGCCTAGACTCATAGGATGATTCAATGAGTGAGATTAAATTAGGGCAAACAAGTGTGAGTTCAGAAAAAGTTTTAACCGACACAAGAATTCCTAATTCAGGCAACCTAATCTACAATTATGCAAAGCCGCCTTGTAGAAATTGCATACAAGAACCCAATAAGAATGATTTGCAAATCAGTTCTATCAAATTCTATTAAAAATAAACTCAAATCAAACTCAATAGTTCATAGGATTCAACATAATTAATTAAACATCTTCAAGAAATTGAACAAAATTACTAAACCCAAAAAGAAAGGGTTACCTAGCCTCATGTTCTTCAGATCAGCAACAATAATTTAGAAATTGAAAGTAATAATGAAAGGAATTGAAAGATGGAGGAAAGAATAGTGAAGATCTAGTGAAAATCCTCAAAAAAACTGTTGGGTTGTATGTCTTATGTCTTAAAACTCGTAGTTTGTAAAATTAAACATATTTTATTTGCAATAAAGAAGTTATTGAGGTTTATTCAATAAAACTGTTATTGAATATGTAAATTGCACTTGTAAAAATTAAATCCAATAAACTAAGATTCATGACTATTACATGAGTACTCGAGCTTTATGTGGAGACATAAGAATAGATCAAGTTTGAGTAGATACCCGAAACGGTCTATAATATACGAATAAGGTTGGGTACCTTGTTCTGGAAATACTATTGGATGTGGATCACTTTGTATTTAGTACATACGATGTGATTTTGAATCGTTCATGTAGAGACAAGTGAGTGGGAGCATCCTATGCAAAGAGTTTGTATAAGATCAGACCGAGAAATCAGTCACTTTTACTTTATAACGTTGTTTACTATTTAAGATTGACTATTTCAAAGCAATGACCTAGGTAACTTAACTTTAATCCTGAACTAATTATGAACTCCTGTTTATTTAGGATTATCTTTAGATTTGTATGGGTGAGGGTTGGCTCAACATTGCGGGCTCAATAAGCTCCCTATTTCAGGGGTAAGATTGGGTAGATAGCTGGGGACATAAGGCATAAGACGAAATTCACTCATACCTGCTTTTGGGGATAGTAAAGAATTTGTTCTCTTAAGTGTTGACTCCGAGTCTTGAACAAGGGACCCCACCCTCTCATTGACGCGAAAGGGACTTGGTTTAGTGATTGAATCACTAACCAATTGTTCATTAAAGGATCAGTGAGACTTAAGGAATAAGATGTAATCTTGAGGGTAAAACAACTTTTGATCCATTCATTATTAAGAACAATCAGTGAAGGGTTGATTTGCTTATTGGTTATATCGAGTGAACAGAAATATATCTACAATGAGGGAAGTGCAGCTACGGGCTTTAGTGGAGTGACTCGTAGTTAATGAATGTTGATTAAGTCAGTTAAAAAAAAGTTTAGCCAATTAATCTCAGATTGTTGGAGCCTATGATCTGTAAGTCCATTAGGTCTCCCTACTAACTCAGATGGATTAAACCTTAGAATAGCGTGATGAGTAAATTTGAAGCGTTCAAATTCAAATTAAGGGAATTAGTAATTATATACGATATAATTACATGTTTAATTATCAAATTAAACAGAATTGGAGAATTAAATAATGTTTAAATTTGATTTTAATATTAAAAACATGAATAGGGACTCATGTTTGAGGAATTGATTTTTAATTAATATAATATTTTATATTAAATGAATTTAATGAATTAAATTGTTTAATTAATTATTAAGAATTAATTTTATTTAAGAATTAAATATAGAATTAATTTTATTTAAGAATTAATTATAGAATTAATTTTTGGTAAAATTAAAGACTATTAATTATTGAATTAATAACTCATTTTATTTTTGAAATTTTGATTTCAAAATTTGGAAATTTAATTTTGAATTCAATTTCAATAATTGAAATAATAATTAGTAGTTTTTTCCAAACTAAACCACCTCACATTCCACCTTGATCATGGAATCTTGGTGTCAAGCTCTCATCAAATATTGATTGCATGTTTAGCATGACAAAAACAATTGATTTTGCCGAGAAATTGATGGATGCTGAAGGTTTGAAGACAGAAAAGGCGTTTTCTCATGTTCTTCATGAAGGAACTCTTATTCAAAAGTACCTACAAGCGGAAGCGGATCTTTTTAATTCATTGTGATAGAATTTCCACATATACATTCAAACATACTAATATGCATTCCTAATGCTAAATTATTGACATACTCAAAAGAACAAAAAATAACAGATCGAGAGATCATACCAATTGAAGACTTATTCTTCACAGCAAATCTTGCTTTTGCTGAGAGGGTAAGCTATTGCTCAGCAAAACCCAATCGTCTACCTCAAACAGTCTCCACACGAACAGAAGGAAACAGAGATGACACCACCACTCAGAGCCCTCAGTATTCTTGGAGTGAGAATCCAAAGGGTAGGCTTTGTTCGGATTTGGTAGAGGGAATGAGGAAGAGAAATCGTATACAACGATCAAGCAAGTGGAAGATAGGCTCGTCTATCGCATAGACAAAATGCTTGATCGTTTAGGTGAAGTATACAATCGTGTAGGAAAAAGGTAAGAGATCGTTTAAATGATCATGTAGAAAAACTAAGCGATCGTCTATACAATCGTTTAGTAAATATCGAGTGCTACACGATCGCTTCGGAAAAGATAAACAATCATTTAGTAAATAGCGTGTGCGGGTGTAATCGTTAAGCGATTGCTTAGAACTATCGTATAGGTAAGCGATCGTTCAGGCACTATTGTATAGGCACAAATTTTCTAAGCTATGATACACTTCAACACAATGTTCGCGTCATCCCATGCTTAACACATCGTGAGCTATTTAAGTATCTCAAAGTGATCTTTCAACTTACTCATCCGTTATGAAAATATAAGAGACGTCGTCCTATTACCCATTTAACTGTCCAATTATAGACAATGAATATGATCACATCATATTCATAACTTATGAATTAATATCATATATTAATCATAGTATTTTTCCTCCACTAGATATAAATCATATGTATATCCAAATTTTTCCAAATTAATGTATCTCATACATAAAGTTAATTATATCATATATAATTAACTAGTTCAATTATATCATATATAATCAAACTCCCTCTTGTCAATTTGAACATTTCAAACTGACCCAAAAACTGACTCTCAACTTGTATCCAAACTACCAAGGGGACCTTATGAACCTATAGCTCGAAGCTCCAACGGTACATGAATAGCTGACTAAACTTTTTAGTCATCATATCCACCATCCGTTAACTGTCAGGCATTCCACTAAAGACCGACAGTTGAACTCTTCTTACCATAGATATATTTCTATGTCCATTGGATATAACCAATCATTAGTACGATGACCCTTCACAGATGCTTGTAATTACAGCAGGCCAATTTACCGTTTTGCCCCTATAGTTACATCTTACTCCTTAAGTACCACTGATCTCCCTAATTGAACAATACAACATAGTCCTACTATGTGTGAAAACCTCTCAGGCCATGAGAAGGTGTATGGCGCCACATCATTCAAGCCCCGGGATCAGCCCTTAAGAGAGCAATCTATCTACTTACCCCTGCTTCGGGGAAGGATTGAACTTCATCTTGTAAAACTGAGTTCCCAGCTCTCTAATCAGACGAATCCTAAAGTGGTAGGTTTGAGTCGGCGCTCTGGCCACTCGCACCTATGCAAATCAAAGGATCACCCTCAATGGTAGGAGTGTTGGGGTTAATGCCCTAAAGTCTTGTATCCTGTAGTTTGTAAATAGTATGTACGAACACTTGTGTTGTTAATATATGATATTTAATTCACATTTTGTTTTTTGGTCGGTTAATTGTTTTATTTGCTTTACCACAAACCAATAAACATAAAATCCCTAGTTATCTGTATGTGACTCAAGCATGTATATAGTGACATACAAGTGGATCATGTCTTGAGTGATAACCAAAATGGTCTGTAGTATATGGATAAAGAAAGGAAACCTTATCTTGATAACGCTATGGACGCGGGCCGCTTTGTAGAATGGTCACAAGTATTGTGACTTGTCACGGATGGTATGATCTTGATCATTCGTGTTGGGGACATGCGAGTGGGGGTGTCCTATACAAATAATCGCTTAGTAACTAAAGGTTAATCGTTTACCTATCATCGCGCTACACGATCACATGGACGGTCAGGCTTCGCAGCCTCGTCGTCATCTACGCGATCGTTTGCTTATGCTTCTATCTTCTAGTGTGCGTTGAACAATCGATTGTCTACCTGCTAAAGATTGCTACACGATGAAGACCTCTTAGCAGTTCAAGACCCGGTTCGCTTGTGAACCGGTTTGCTTGATGAAAAATGTAATAGATAGGGTTTCTCATTCCGATTTTTGGTTAAAAGGCTCATCCCGGTCCATTAATCCTTTATTTATTACATGCGATATATGTTTTATATGTCATATGGTATGCATATATAGTAAATCCCACCTTAGGTTATGCAATGATCATGCATCATCTCTTTATTGTAATTGTTATAATTTAGAGAAGCATGATTTTAATTATGTAAGAGCATGCTCATGCATTATATAATATGAGAGTTATATTTATGCATGCATAAAAAGCATTGACATGTGTCATCTTTATATTATAATTGTTATATTATAAGGGTGAATGATAGCATGTTTGCTTGGTTATTACGTGTTATATAAAAGTGATATAGTAATGATCGGACATTGCATGAAACATGACACATAGGTTACTTTATAAATGTTATAAACACCTCATTGTACGCTATGATTTTAGTTGTTTCTTTTTAATAGTTAAAGAGAAATTAGAACTAAAAGAAATAAGAAAGACATGCATGCTCACTTAGGTTTAATTCAT
>NC_052359.1:62064959-62260430 GCF_009727055.1 Benincasa hispida
CTGATCACCCACCGGTGGCGTTTGTCCTAACTCACTAGGGCATCATTGCAAAATAGAAGTCTATAACTTAGGGTACTTGAACCTGTTTTACAAAACTGATTGGTTTAAAAGTGGTTTAGCAAAATCTAATAAAGTTTTGTTCGTATTTTCAATAACTTTTTCAAATGGTAACAGCCATCTTATCGTTGTTAAGCATTGAAAAACTAACTGGCGATAATTTTTCAACATGGAAACACATGATCACGATGATCCTAATCATCGAGGATCTCATGTTCGCTCTCACGGAGGCTTGTCCTTCTATTCCACCTCCAAATGTCGCTCGAAATGTTCGAGAGGCATACGAGCGATGGACAAAGGCGAATGAGAAGGCCCGAGCCTACATCTTGGCAAGTCTTTCTGATGTCTTGGCCAAGAAACATGAGCATATAGTTTCAACGCGTGAGATCATGGAGTCCCTATGGGGGATGTTTGGACAACCATCTGAATAGCTTATGCATGAGGCTCTTAAATACATATTCAACTCCAAAATGCAAGAAGGCACCTCTGTTCATGAACATGTGCTAAACATGATGATCCACTTCAATGTGGCGGAGTTGAATAGGTCTACCATCGATGAGGGCAGCCAGGTTAGCATAATCCTACATTTTTTGCCGGAGAGCTTCCTGCACTTTGTTAGTAATGTGATTCTCAATAAAGTGAAGTATAACCTTATAACTCTCCTCAATGAGTTGCAGACATACCAATCTTTACTAAAAAGTAAGGAGAGGTAGAAGGGTGAGGCAAATGTTGCTTCATCCTCCAAATGTTCCATAGAGGTTCGATCTCAGGAACGAAGTCTGCACCTTCTTTTTCTAACTCTGCAAAGGGGAAGAAGAAGAAGGGTGGTAAGGAAAAAGGGAAGGCACCTGCTAACCCAGCGCCTGTCGCCCCAAGGAGGCGTCCACCAGTTGCTAAGGGAAAGTGTTTCTATTGCAACCAAGATGGACATTGGAAGAGAAACTGCCCTCGGTATCTGAAGGAGAAGAAAGCAGCCAAGGCTAAGACCAAGGCGTATAAAGGTAAATGTGATTTACTTGTGTTTGAAACTTATTTAGTGGAAAATAATGATTCTGCCTGGATAATTTATTCAAGCGCCACTAACCATGTTTGTTCTTCTTTTTAGGGGGATTAGATCTTGGCGACAGCTGGAGGCTGGTGAGATGACGATGCGAGTAAGCACCAGGCACGTTGTCTCAGCTGTGGCAGTATGAGGACTCCAGTTAGCTTTACAGAATAAGTTTCTCATTTTAAATGATGTATATATTGTTCCTGAACCAAAAAGGAACCTATTTTCTGTAAAGTGTTTATTGCAATGTAAATACACTATTTTTTTTTTTATTTGAATAAAGCGTTTATTCATAAAGATGGTGTTTTTATTTGCACAGCAAATCTGGAATCAAATTTATATGTGCTAAGGCTGTTAGCCATTAATTCCCTCCATCATATTGAAATGTTCAGAACTGCCGTAACTCAATCAAAACGTTGACGTATTTCTCCAAAAGAATATGCCCAGCTTTGGCATTTACGTTTAGGCACATCAATCTCAATAGGATTGAGAGATTGGTGAAGAATGGACTTCTAAATGAGTTAGAAGAAAATTCTTTGTCAGTGTGTGAATCTTGCTTTGAATGTAAGATAATTAAATGACCTTTTACTGGAAAAGGTTCTAGAGCTAAGGAGCCTCTTGTGTTCATAAATTCTGACCTTTGTTGTCCTATGAATGTGCGAGCCTGAGGTGGCTATGAGAATTTTATCATTTTTACTGATGATTACTCTAGGTACGGGTATGTTTATCTTATGCAACGGAAGTCTGAGTCCTTTGAAAAGTTCAAAGAGTTCAAGGCTGAAGTTGAAAATGCATTGGATAGACTGATTAAAACATTTCGATCAGATCGAGGTGGAGAGTTTTTGGACTGGGCATTCCAGGACTATTTGAAAGAACATGGAATCCTTTCCCAACTCTCAGCGCCGGGTACACCTCAGCAGAATGGTGTAGCGGAGAGGAGAAATAGGACCTTGTTAGACATGGTTCGCTCGATGATGAGTTACGCTTCCTTACCGGACTCGTTTTGGGGTTTCGCAGTGGAGACTGTGGTGTACATACTCAATTGTTACCTCCAAGAGTGTTGCAAGTACACCTGTGGAGTTATGGAATGGGCGTATAGCTAGTTTACGCCACTTCCGCATTTGGGGTTGCCTTGCACATGTGCTTGAGTCTAATCCCAAGAAGTTGGAACCACAGTCGAGGTTGTGCCTCTTTGTAGGCTACCCCAAAGGTACACAAGGGGGTTATTTTTATGATCCGATGAAAAATAGGGTGTTTGTTTCAACAAATGCTACTTTCCTGGAGGAGGATCATATAAGGGAGCACGGTCTACGAAGCAAAGTCATGTTGCATGAGCTTTCCAATGAAACTACTGAAACTTCAATAAGAGTTGTTGAAGAGCCTGCTACATCAATAAGAGTTGTTGATGGGATTTCATCCAGTAGGTCAGTTCCACCTCAAGACTTGAGGGAACCTCGACGTAGTGAGAGGGTTGCGAACCCATCCGTTTGCTATCTGGGTTTCTCGAAAATCCTTGCTATGGTAGCAGATGGCGACGTTGAGGATCCGTTGTCTTATAAGAAGGCAATGGAGGATGTTGACCGGGATGAATGGGTCAAGGCCATGGATCTCGAGATGGAGTCAATGTACTTCAACTCAGAATGGGATCTTGTAGATTAGCTTGATGGGGTTTGCCTTATAGGTTTTAAATGGATCTACAAGTGCAAACGGGATGCTGATGGGAAGGTACAAACTTTTAAGGCTCAACTTGTGGCAAAGGGTTATACCCAGGTAGAAGGAGTCGGCTATGAGGAGACTTTCTCGCCTGTTGCCATGTTAAAGTCGATCTGCATCCTCTTGTCCATTGAAACTTATTATAATTATGAGATCTGACAAATGGACGTCAAGACGGCCTTTCTGAATGGCAATCTTGAGGAGACCTTTATATGGTGCAACCCGAGGGATTCATAGCCCAAGGTCAAGAGTAAAAGGTTTGCAAACTGAATCGGTCTATTTATGGACTAAAACAGGCATCTCGATCTTGGAACATACGATTTGATACTGCGATCAAGTCGTATGGCTTTAACCAAAATGTTGATGAATCTTTTGTCTACAAGAAGATCATCAACGATTCAGTAGTCTTCTTAGTGTTGTATGTAGACAATATCCTACTCATTGGGAATGATGTAGGTCTACTGGCTGCAGTTAAGAACTGGCTAGCGACCCAATTCCAAATGAAAGATTTAGGAGAGGCTCAGTTTGTTCTAGGTATACAGATCTTTCGGGATCGTAAGAACAAAGTGCTAGCACTATCTTAGGCATCATACATTGACAAGATGTTGCTCAAGTACTCGATGCAAGACTCCAGGAGGGGCCTACTACCGTTCAGGCATGGAGTCACTTTGTCTAAGAAAATGTGTCCTAAGACGCCTCAAGAGGTTGAGGAGATGAGACGGATCAGTTTAATCCATGCCATTTTAATGTTGCTGACCCATGTACGAAGGCTCTCACGGCTACAATGTTTGATGGTCCACCTACGAAGCATGGGTTATCAGGATCACGCCGCAGCTGGACTGGGCAAGTGGGAGATTTTTTATACTGGGCATTTATGCCCTAGTTTATTTGTATTAAGTTTTTTGTACACCCCACTTCGCTTTAGGACAAGTGGAAGATTATTGGGTTAATGCCCTAAAGTCAGTGTCCTGTAGTTTGTAAACAGTATGTACGAACACTTATGTTGTTAATATATGATATTTACTTCACATCTGTTTTTTTTGCCGTTAATGTTTTATTGCTCTTAGCAGAAACCAATAAACATAAATCCCTGGTTATCTGTATGTGACTCAAGCATGTATGTGGTGACATACAAGTGATCATGTCTTTGAGTGATACCAAAATGGTCTGAGTAATGGATAAATGAGGGAAACCTTATCCTGGTAACACTACGGACGCGACCCACTTGTGAAATGGTTACAAGTATTGTGACTCGTCACAGATGGTCTGATCCTGATCATCTGTCTGTTGGGGACATGCGAATGAGGGCATCCTATACAAAGAGTTTGTATAAGACTTGACCACGAAGTGTTAATGTTCGTTATATAATATCGTTCATGACAGAGGCTTCTCTTCACTAGATGACCATAGGTAAAATGACCTCAATCCTGAGTGAGTTGGGAACTCCTGCCATTGAGGGTGGTCATTTGGATTTGTATGGGTGCGAGTGGCTAGGTCGCCGATTCAAACCTATCCATTTTGGGGATTCGTGGTTGATTGGGAGCTGGGAACGTCCAACACGCTAAAACATAAGATGGAATTCACTCCTTCCCCAAGGTAGGGGTAAATAGATGGATGGCTCCCTTAAGGGCTGATTTCGGGGCTTGAACGATGTGGTGCCACACACCTTCTCTTGGCCCGAGAGGTGTTCACACATAATTGGACTATGTTGTATTGTTCGTTAGAGGAATCAGTGGTATTTAAGGAGCGAGATGTAACTACAGGGGCAAAACGTTAAATTGGCCCAACTGTACTTACGAGCATCTGTGAAGGGTCATCGTACTCATGATTGATTATATCCAATGGACACAGAAATATATCTGTGGTAAAAAGAGTTCAGCTGTTGGTCTTTAGTGGAATCATTGACAGTTAACAGATGATAGATCCCGTGGCTAAAGAGTTTAGTCAGCTATTCATGTACCGTTGGAGCTTCAAGCCACAGGTCCATTAGGTCCCCTGGGGAGCTTGGATAAAGTCGAGAACCAATGTTTGGGTTAATTTACAATGTTCAAATTGACAAGAGGAAATTCAATTATATATGATATAATTGGCTAAATGTATGAGATACATTATTTTGGAGGAAATTAGATATAAATATGATTTATATCAAGTATAGGAGAAAATACTATAGTAGATATGTGATATCAAACTATAGGATATAAATATAAAATGATTATATTTATTAATTAATTAATTGATTAATTATATGATAATTAACCAATTTTTTCACGTTCGGACATGGGTAATGGGCAGCGTTGGTTATGGTAACCGATGAGTTAAAAATGAAAAAAAAGTTTTCATTTTGAATCGTGCAATCAATCTTCTGTCATTTGCCCAAAAGTATTCGTGAAGCGCGAGTTGGTGATTCAAAGCGATCGCTTGAGAGCCTATATGATAGCGTGCTCCGCATAAAAGATCGTATACCTCGCGCATAAACGATCGCACACTATCGCCTAGACGATTGGATAACTTCTCTAAACGATCGTATAGTGTGCCAATTTAGCTAAACAATCGTATACCTTTTCCTAAACGATCGTTCAAAAAATCCTACACGATCGTGTAGCTCCTCTATGCGATAAGCATTTCTGCTATACGATAGCATCGTTTTCTCTCCCACTTGCTATCGCCTACACGACTCGTTTTTTCCTCCGTCCTCTATCAACAAAGCCCACCCTTTGGGTTCTCACTCCGAGAATACCCAGGGCTCATTAGTGGTGGTGTCTTCCCTGCTGCGGCGTTCATGTTCATATTGATCGTGCTATTGTAGTCGACGTTCCCACTGGGTGTTGGTAGATCTCTTGGAAGGTTTCCGCTGCGTTAGAGTTCCGGAGTATGAAGATAGTCTTCAACTGGTATGGAACTCTATCCCTGTTATTTATTTTGTGCTGAGCATGCCGATAAATAGATTTATTTGCATAACTATTTGTGATTAATGTATATTGTTATATTTCGGTCACGGTGAGATTGGAGCGATCTGAACGCGCTCATGGAACTCTCGATATGAGATCCTTCAAGGAGTTTTCAACTCACTCAGGATTGAGGTCATGTTACCTATGGTCATCCTAATAAAGTGAAGTCTCAGTCATGAACGGAGTTATATGACGAGACGTAAACACCTCAAGGTCAGGTCTTATACAAACTCCATGTATAAGACGCCCTCGCTCGCATGTCCTCTATACGAATGATTAGGATCATACCATCTGTGACAAGTCACAACACTTATAAAAATTCCACAAAGCGAGCCACGTCCATAGTGTTACCAGGATAAGGTTTCCCTCCTATATCCATATACTACAGATCATTTTGGTTGTCACTTAAGACATGATCCACTTGTATGTCACTACATATATGCTTAAGTTACATAAAGACATCCAGGGATATTAAGTTTATTGGTTTGTGGAAAAATAAAAAATATCTAAATGTGCAAAGTCAGGAAGTGAAGTAAATATCATATATACTATACATCACAAGCGTTCTTACAAAGTTGTTTACAAACTACAGAATACGAGACTTTAGGACACAAACCCCAGCACTTCAAACACCTAAAAATTCTCTCTTATTCCATTTAATTTTAACTCATTTTGGAATCCACCTTCCAATCTAAGGCCCTATAGGATAGCAGAGAAAATCAAGTAGTGGTCTACAACCTATTGGTGAAGAAATTCGAGCCGAAATTGCTGAATTGAAGAGTTCAACAAAGGTATAATTTCTGAAACCCTATTCCTTTTAATATGAACATGCTTGCTAGATCTCTAAAATGGATGGAATTAGAGTGTTTAAGATCTTAATTGCCTTCGCCTCTTGCTTATTAACTCTATCGATTGGTATTAGAGCATGATTTAAGGACTCAATTCGTGTTAATTTTAGCTTCGTGCATGATTTTCATAGGTTGTATGAAAATGGGAGATGATATGGATAATTTTAGTCTTGGCATTAAATTTCTCTCCAATTCAATATCAATTGTTGTAATTGGCTCTTCGTTTTTGGGCCTTAATGTATGCTTAAGTGCCTGTAAATTTGTTAGAGTCAATAGAGTTGCAATTAGGTTGAATTGAAGAAAGAAGCAAGAATGGTTAGCTACAGAAAACCTTGAAGCTACTACAATACAGAGTCACAATGCTGCTCTACAGATAGTCCATGGCGTTGCAACGCTGAGATGAAGCATCACAACGTTGTTCATCCCAGCCCAGAATGTGCATACGTGACCCAATAAGCAGTCCAAATGAACTAGTTTGGCCGGTTCGGGTCTTGGAGGTCTGGTTCGGGTCTGGTTTGGGTTGGTTCGTGCGGTTTAGAGAATGTTTGAAGCTGTTTTAATTATTATTGTAATAATTTAGGTTGTTTGCTTGCTTAGGATGTCAAAACTGGTCTATATTAGTGTGCATTTTAATTATTTATGCATTATGAATGTATGTTATAATTAAATAAATCGTATGTGCATATAGTATGCCATGGAGATTTAAATACTACCATAGGAAGCATGTAACATGCATTCAAAGTATGTTATAAATGGTTATAATGTATAGTATGCATGTGTTAGGGTTTCAAGTGTTTAATATAAATAGTTATATTAAATGTTGAAATGCTTGATGTATGTTATGGATGAAAAGCATGTCTAAAGTTTTATAAGTTGTTATAAATGGATTAGAAATTTAAAATCCATAACAAAGATAAGATGCATGATCATCTAGGTTTAACAAATAACAATTTGTTTTAATAGTTAAAATCGGTCGTTATCATGTAAAATTATGGTTACAAACTTAACTGGTCTATAATCCTGTCTAAGGCTGGAAGTATTTAAGTTGACGGTTTGCGGACACCTGTTACCCTGAGATTATAGTCGAATAATTGAATGTTGTTAACCCAATTTTATGAGCATGTGTGAGCGATGTGAGGTTTTAAAACCGATTTATCACCCAGACAACGTAGGTTAAATCCAAATATAAAAGTTATATTTGGAAAATCAGCTAGACTTAGGATGTTTATTAGCCGAAATAGACCTAAGTAAATATTTACCAAAAACCAATAGAGCATTTTAGTGGGAGATTAATAATATATACAATATATTATTGATAACTTCTAGAAATACAAGTTATTTATACTATTTTATTTAGATATTGCAGCGAAAAGAAAGAAAAGTTGCATCGATAGTATAGAAATTGGCTAAGAAATGCGAGAATTATAAAATGTCGTCAATATACCCACTAACACCATTGCGATGGTAGAATAGAGTGTTTCAATTTTTGTTTTGCAAGAAATCAGTCACCGCATGCGTTCATGGCTCAAAGATAAAATAAACAATGCATCTACGTCGCATTGCGCCCATCATTCAGGAATGAAGAGATGATCAACGCAATGATAGCGCATGCAACAATCGATCAAGAGCTTAACGATCAATGCAAATTCAACCGCACATGGTAATAAAAAAATAATACCGTATGCGGCGATCTATTGAAGATATAAAGAGCAACGCATTTGTGGAGTATTCTGACAAATGTATAGCTTTCAGTTGTGCATTTCTGACGGGTTGATTGCATAACAGAAGGAATATTCACTCTGCCATTTCAGGAACTACCATAACCATAAAGTGGGGACCACGAAGTCAAAGAGCCAAGCTTCACCTATAAATAGCTTCTGCAAATTCACTGAAAAATATACATGATACATCGATTTTGAGAGAGAGACTGGTCTGAAGTGACTATCTAGAGTAGATCTGGGATAATCACGAGAAAAGGCTGAGAGGTGAGTCTCCGAGCAAGGAATCCTTCTAATCCCTGCCGTTGAAGCTCTGTGCGAAGGTCATTTCTACCAGATTAGCAAGCCTGAGAGGAAAGCTCTTCTCTCCATTACTTCCACACGCCGGCAAGCAAAACCTCCATTCGGAATCTGTGTCAAGACGTTGACACTTCTTCTGTATTTGTTTCTAATCTCTTTTTTTCATCATCTGTATTCATCATCTCTAATATTTCATTCACACCATGTATCAAACGCTTAATTCTATAATTAAATGTTATGATAATTACCATTGTCATCTCTCTGTCTATTTCCGTTCAACCATAATCCATTTTCTCCATGATGTTTTCCTAATTCCCTGGGTAAATAGAAAGAATTAAGCGCGTGAGTTAATTGTGTTAAATAAATAATTAAGGTTAGCTAAAGCATGCTCGATGACATCTTCACCTGTGAGAGCAGAAGTGTAGATGTTATTCCGCCTATCAAGAGAAGGTTGGAAGAATGCGTTAACTAAAGCGAGAAATACTTCCAGAGATGGAAGCAACCTTGTGTTCATCACATCTATCCCTATTTCACCATAGAGATATGGGAACACGGCTGATCACTGAGAGGTGTACGCCAAGGGAAAGTGGAACCTTAGTTTCATCTTTAACGCAATTAACAAACTCGCGATGTTTTTACTATGTACTCTTTCCCTTTCTGATTGATTCATAAGATTTGTCATCGCATCCCACGATTCTTTGTACAACTTCACAATCAGTTCTCGAACTTAGTATCATGTATCATGTATCTTGTATATTGTATCTTGTATCATATTAGTTTAGGTTTTATTTTATCAACGCAATTTTATTTCATCGCAATTTACATTATTGTATAAACAACAATTCTTTATTAATTGTAAAAACCGGTCGCATATACCACATCAGTAACACATTAACGAAAACAATCCTTGTGTTCGACCTCGGATTATTCTGAGAAACTTGCGTTGGAATTATACTTGGTTTCAACGCAAGGAAACTTGTGACACGCATTACTCCATTGCATACTACGAGCATAGAATTCTCTTTAACGCATATATTTAGACGTAGTATCACATAAAATTCTCTTTAACGCATATATTTATTCATTCATTCATATTCATATTTGTCCACATGCTTAAAGTTAAAGACAAAAATTCAGCGTTACAAGTTTATGGCGTCGTTGCCAGGGACATGAGCTTGTATGGCTCATTCTTTCACCAGTAGTGTGCATAAGCGATAACATAGCATAACACTCCATTTTTTACCGTTACAAGTTTATGGCGCCGTTGGGATTGGTAACAGTTAGTGTTGAGTACTTTTGTGGTATTTTGTAGGACAAATCTCTTTGTATTAGTGGTTTATTACGAAAAGTAGTCTGACGGTTTATGAGTACTGGAATTGATCCAGAAATTCTAAGCTAACCCAGAGATTAGGTGTATTTTTCGCGCAGATCACATCAGGACCAAGTTAGGCGAAGAGGAAACATGGCTAATAATAATGAGGGGCCCGAAGAGAATCAAGGGGAAAATTGGCTAGCGCAAGACCCTGTATTTCTTGTTGCTGACTGCAACATCCCTATGAGGAACTATGCGGCACCGAATTTTTATAACTTCTCAAATACATTATTTGAGGGTCAACAAGTACTTCTGTTTAACGCGCGTTTGTGATTGTTTCTAGGCAAGTTAAAGTCCCACTAGTCTGGGCCATTCCACATCAAGATTATCTTTCCCCATGGTGCAGTGGAGCTAACAACTGAAGATGGGAACAACGCATTTAAAGTCAATGGTCAATGAATTAAGCCTTACTACGGTGGCGATGTGGAACGACGCATGGAGACCATTGACTTAGGCAAGCATGATTGACTGCTTGCAGGGATGCTATTGCGGTAACTCTGAAAAACTTCTTTCAATTAGCATCCCTATATCTATGTTTAAGTGCTTTCTTTACAGCTTTCGTTTACTCATTTTTAAATTTCGTTTTTTTACTGCTTATTAGAATTAGCCTTTACTGCTTTACGTGTTTACTTTCAATTTAATTCAATTGTTTATGTCCATGTCAAATTAAATTTCTTTACTTTTATGTATCAGTAGCGCTGTTCTTAAAATTTCTATGAATGACTGAATAAAACGATGAACACCGCAAAGTCTTATCGACTTGCGTGTTTGATGAATTAAAAGGAAAAATTGGTATGCATTGCGATGATGGGTGCATCTTGTGATAACAAGATGCAGTTTGCGTCCATCTAACCCAAATGCATTGCGCTGAGGGGTGTGTTGCGCTCCTATGTATTTTTCGCCCGTCCTTAGTGAAAACGCACTATGTTGAGGTAGTGTTGTGCCAATATAAATACCGTGCACTCATCCTCTAGAAATGCACTGAGTTGAGGGGTGTGTTGCGATGATACATGCGTTGTTGCCGTCTTCTGCAAATATGCATTTGTGTTAATGGAAACATAGTGTTAACCTTTAATCTTGCACCCGTCTGAATCAAATACAAAAGATAATTTAATTTCTATGTATAGAAGATATTTCTTGATTCTTTGTACATGCTCAAATTTTGTATTGCATTATTTGTAATTCCTTGTATACTTGGTCGATTTTTAATACAACTGAGTAACAATTCTTTCTGTATGCGTTAGCCTCTTATTTATCATTCTTTATCAATTATTGCAATGTTCTTTATCTTTTATTTTGCGTTATTCATGCGCTGCCATGATGAATTATATACATACCTTTAGAAACATTTTCCACACTTTGTATTTTCTGACTAACACTTAGATAATTCGTAGCAATTGCACTGCTTTACCTTTTATCCTTCAAAACTCTACTTAAACTTTCTTTTCAAAACTTTGACTAAGTGTTTTGTCTATTCTTTCCAAAACAACGCAATGAGGACCTTGCGCATCTCTAAATTTGGGGGTGGGCAAGGTCTGAGCAGATGCGATCAAACGGATGCGGTTATTAAAAAAATATGTTCATTACCATGAAATATATATATATATATATATAATCATACAAACTCTAATGTCAGCGCAAAGGAAATCAAAATCCCAACCTGATAAGATTTGAGTCGTGAAAGGAACCTGCTCGTAGTTGGATGTTCGCATGACACCCATAGGAGCAAGCCAAAACGAAGGTGGGTTTCCAAGAACGACGCAATATGAAAAGGAAAAAAATGAGAGAAAAATAAAAGAATAAAAGAGACAACTCCTCTGACCAACAAAAGTTAAACTTAGCTGAAAATCAAGAGTTGAAGTTGAGATTGGCACACAACCGTAGTTGGATGTTCGCATGACACCCATGAGAATAAGCCAAAACGAAGGGTGTAACCATGATCAACAGTCTTTAATAAAATAACGCAACCCGACCACCGCATTCAAGTCGTATCAAGTTTTTTTTGCAAGAAGAGGTAAACATTCTTTTCAAAGCAAGAAAGAAATTTTTTGAGTAAAGATTTGTTGTATAAAAGAATAAAGTAGGGCATGTTTATGAATTATCAAGGATAGAAAGAAATTACGTTGTTAAGTAATGTTGCCTAGGTGGAAGCATTCAGAGCAACCAATCAACGGAAAGTTAGGGTAGGAATTGAGCAATATTGCCTTAGTTGAAGAGTTATTCTTAGTTCTCACATCCCTGAGAGTTCACACTGTGAAATTCACTCTCAGCTTCGTGTCACTCTGGGAGTGACCTCCATTCGGAAAGTGTTTGCATGGGTCAATAACAAGGTGAATAGGGAAAAAGTTCATAGTAAGTGGGTGAAGGATGTGTGTCAATGTGTCCTGTGGTCTCTTCTATTAGTTTAGACGTGAGATTCCTATGTTGTGCCTGCTTTTCATTTTTAGGTGACATAAGCTAGTCATTTTACGGTGGCTATCCCCTTGGAGGGTTGTAACATGGGATTTGGAACAACTAAAACTAAAAAATTGGATAGGATTTCTTAGGTCCATTCCCAATCTTGACTCTCTAATTCGGTAGCATTGTTGGGGACGACCTCTGAGGTCTGAAAATGGAGGGTTACACTTACGAGAATTACTATGTGTTAGTAACTTCTTAACCAAAAGCGGTAACTAAATGACTATAGGAATAAGAGTTATTCTGGAATTAGTATTTAGTTAAGAATGTCTTGCTTCAGTGAAGGAGTATTTGATTACCCCTCGATAGCATCTATTCTTACTCACTAAAGTATCGTTGTAAATAATTAATGAAATTTGGTTACATTATTACTTTTGCTAAAATTTTTTTGGTATAAAAGCAATTTACTGATTAGAATTTGTTTATATTTTCAGTAGGTCGAATTCTTCTAAATTAATTGCTTCTGACAAGTTTAACGGTCTTATTTTTCAACATAAAATATAAACGTAATACTAGCAGATGATGATTTAAAATTTGTTTTAACATAGGAATGTCCTTTAACTCTTATCTCAGCAAACCAGAACGTTTGGAATTGACAGATGGATTAAGGCAAATGAAAAGACCCAAATCCATATCTTAGCAAATATATCCGATATACTAGCTAAGAAATTCAAGAACATGGTTTTTGCTAAAAAAATCATGGATTTGTTACAAACATTGTTTAGACAATTGGTTAGCAACAATATTCTTGAAAATGTTTACAACCATGACATAAAGCATAGAACCTCTATTAATGAACAAGTTCTAGATATGTTAAAAGTAATAAACACGAATGTCATAGATGAGGAAACTAAGAAAGTACAACAAAATAAATATGATTTACTTGTCATTGAGATATATTTAATGGAAAATGATAAATTAACCTGGATATTAGATTCAAGTGTTGCTAATCATATTTGCGCTTTCGCTCAAGAAATTAATTCCTGGAAGTAGCTTACAAAAGGCGACACAACCTTTAAGGTAGGGACGGGTGATAGCTCTAAAAAAAAGAGCTATTATTCCTAGCTTAATTCTTGCTTGTTATTGAATTTTAAGTGTTTATTGTGTCATTTTGTAGGTATCGAGCAATCAAGAGGTAGAATCGAGTATTTTAAGTTGAACGAGATTAATTTGAAGCAAATTGGAGTCAATTTGAACATCCGGGCTTCAAAGGAGCAAAATACCAAAATGTCCCTACTTTAGCATCGCAACGCTCATCCCATGCCTTGGTCCAATGCTCGCCTAACGTTAAAAAGCAGAATGTGGGTGTGCAAGGCAGTGTCAACACTGCCTACAACATTACAATGCTGCCTTGCACACCCAAGTTCTGCCTTCTAGCATCAGGTGAGCGTATGACCAAGCCATGGGTTGAATGTTGCGATGCTGAAGGCAGAACGTGGGTGTGCAGGCCAGCGTTGCAACACTGCCTACAACAATGCAGTGCTCCAATTGGAGTAGCACTTCCCATGCTATACACGTACGCGTCTTCTTTAGCCCAAACATAGGGCAGTGTTGGAATGTTGTCCCTAGCGTTGCAACACTGTGATTTATATTATAAATACCTCTCGTCGTCTTTAGGTCAACATATGCTTAATTTGGGGGCCCAATTGATGAAGGTCGAGGTTGATCTTCATTCTTCTTCTTTTCTCTTCAATTTTTAGTATCTTTAGGTTAGTCTTTCTTTTTATTTTGAGTTGTAATCAATGAATCGGTTGTTTACTTAGATTTGTCTATAAAGTAATAGGCAATTTCTATCTAATTTCTTTGAGGAAGAGTCCTATGTTTAATTTCTTAAGAATTCTGTAATTAGATTTCATGTTCTTCAATTCTATGTTTTTCTTGGAATCTTGCTGTAATTAGATTTGCATTAATGTACTAATACTCAGATCTTAATGCAAATGAAATGTTCACACAAATTGTCAATTTTCAGTTTTATTCTAAGTCTAAATTTTACGTTGAAGGTTGTGCTTCAAGTGAAACAATGTGAGCAGTGGTTTTGCATACTAGCATGCGATGATAGGGTTGAGAAGAATTTTCACCAACACTCCCTAAGCAACTAGATGAGTTATGCGTTCAAGTAGTGCACTCGATATACGACCAACACTTTTTAGTAGCCACATTACCCTATCTCTAGGATGCAGGTGGTGACTACAATATGCAAAAGAAGTACTTATTTCTAAGGAGCATCTCCTTTTGTTTTACGAGTTTTGAATATGAATTCTTTCAAACCTAAATTTAATTTACTTAGAATAATCTTTCGATGTATTCAAGTGACGGGAGTAGACATACATAAAACAAGTGATCGCATAATATTTTGTTGCTTAGTTCATGTTGGTTATATGCTTCTCAACCCATAAGGTAATTTAGCTACTCATGATAGTGATAGAAGAAATGAACAAAGAATGGGATAAACAAGGAATGACTACCTAGAACGTACCTGGGGAAGTCCCGCAAGTGGAGGTGAAAGTCATCTTTTCTTAATCCTCTTGAGTAATCGGGATTTGGTAGGAATATGAAAATCTATCAAGAAAGAAAAAGAATGGCTTCTGACAAGCCGTTCCACCATCTACTAGAGAAAAGGAATAAGAAAATGATTTTTTTTTCATTACCTCATTTAGCTTTCGAAAGTCAATGCACATCCTCCATCCGTTCTGAACGCACATTGACACCATCTCACCTTTATCATTTTCAACTATCGTCATGTCGGTCTTCTTTAGGCACAACGTGAATCGGACTTACCCACTTACTATCAGGGACTAGGTAAATGATGTTGGCCTCGTTGAGCTTGATGATCTCTTTAAGAACAACCTCCTTCATTGTGAGGTTGAGCCTTATTTGAGGTTGTAACGTGGCTTTGGCTCTGTCCTCCAAAGTGATCCTATGAATACAAAGAGAAGAACTTATCTCTTTAATGTGGTTAAGGTTCCATCAAATGGCTTTCTTATACATTTTCAACGTCTCCACTAGAGAGCTCTCTTGGGTTGGTGTCATTCTCTGGAGATTATTGTTGGGTTGTATGTCCTAAAACACAGTTTTGATGTTCAACATTTTCTATTATCAATAAAGATGTTATTGATATTTGTTTAATAAAATTGTAGGTAATTGCAATTGGTAGCATTTTTAAGAATAATAACCAAGTGTATAACATCATTTAAAAAAAATATATAAATATAGAAAAGTCTATCAGTGATAGACTTCTATCGTTGATAGACTCTTATCAGTGATATGGTCTATCATTGATAGACTCCTACCAATAATATGATCTATCATTGATCGACTATTTAAATTTGGTCATATTTGTAATTTTTTTTACATTATGTTATATCTACTAATACTTTGGGTCTAATTTGGAACTGTCCTTAAAATGGTTGTTGAATAGGTAAATTGTACTTGTATAGACTAAATCCAATAAACTAAGATCTATGGCTATTAAATGAATATTTAAACTTTATGTGGAGACATAAAGATGGATCAAGTTCGAGTGAGTAGCCAAAACAATCTATAGTAAATGAATAAGGTTGGGTACCTTATTTTGATAACATTATCAGACGCGATCACTTTGTAGATAGTATAAACGATGTGATCCTGAATCGTTTATATAGAGACATGCAAGTGGGAGTGTCCTATGCAATGAGTTTTTATAAGGCCATGACCAAGAAATACATCACTTTTACTTTATAACGTTGTTTACTGTTTAAGACTGACTATTTCAAATCGATGACCTAGGTAACTCGACCTGAATTCTGAGCTAACTATGAACTTTCGTTTCTTCGGGATTATCCTTAGATTTGCATAAGTGAGGGTTGGCTCAGAAGCGTCAATTCAATAAGTCTCCCATTTCAAGGGTAAGACCGGGTAGATAGCTGGGAACATAGGATTCAAGATGGAATTCACTCTTACCCGATTTAGGGATAATAGAAAGGTTGTTCTCTTATGTACTGATTCCAGGTCTTGGACAAGGGACCCCACCCTCTCAGTGGCTTGAGATGAACTCGATTTAATGATTGGATCATAAACCAATTACTCATTAGAGGATCAGTGGAACTTGCAGAGTAAGATGTAATTTTAGGGGTAAAATAGCTTTAGACCTAGTCATTATTACGAACAACTTGTGAAGCGTTTACTTACTGATTGTGGTTAAATTAGGTGGACAGAAATATATCTACAGTGAGAATAGTGCAACTACTGAGCTATAGTAGTGTGTCTCGGTAGTTAACGAATATTGATTAATTCGGTTTAAAGAGTTTATCCAACTAATCTCAAATCGTTGGAGCTCAAGATCTGTAGGTCCATAAGATCCATCTACTAGCTCGTAAAAAACTAAACCTTGGATTAAAATATTGAGTGAATTTGAAGTTTTCAAATTCAGTTTAGGGTTTCAATTTGAAGTGTTCAAATTTCAATTTAAAGTTTGAATATTGAAGTGTTCAATTTCAATTTAGGGTTTGAACAATTATATTTGATATAATTAACGTTTAAATTTATTGAAATTAAACGTATTTGGAGAGTTCATTGTATTTAAATATTGATTATATGAATAAGGATTCATGTTTGAATTAGTTGTTTTGTTATTAGTTGTTTTGTTAATTTAATATTTGTTACTAAATTATTATTATTTAATTAGTTAGATTTTTTTAATTAATTAAATAAATTAGTTTCATTTTAAAAGGGAAGAAAATAATTTTTTTGAAATTGAATTTAAATTGAATTTAATTTAGTTTTAAACTAAATTTGATTTTTAAATGAAAATTGAGAATTTAAAAGGGTTTTAAATTTTCATAGTGGAATTATCCAACATTTGATGTTATTAATGGATTAATTCCAAAATCAACACCTAACCCACTATGTTAATGTCATGAAGTCTCAAATGGTTGAAGAACTTGGTGCTTGTTAAATAAATACTTCAATTTCTGAAATGGAAATGAGAGAAATTATGAGATTTTGGAAATTTTTGAAAGAATTGTTTGAGCCCTCAAACCCTCTCCAAACTATATCCAACTTATCCCAATTCAGAATTCCACAACTCAAATCCAAGGCTGATAATAGTAGAGAAGATCCTCTTGGTGGTCTACTATAAATTTGAAGGTCAAATTTGGAGAGAGTATAAGGATTAAAGTGGAATTCTTCAGAAGTAATGAACCGAAACCCTTGTATATGAAAAACTGTTTTTAAGCATGCTTGTAACTAAAATTAAGTGTAATTAGAGTGCTTAATGATTCTGTTTACTTTTGCCTTATGCATGTTTACTCCATAAATTATGTCATCAAGGGTCCATCCATTGGCTTTCTTATACATTTCCAACGTTTCCACTAGATACCAATATCAGAAGAAGATTTATCATTATTGTTAACATTAACAAAAGAAAGAGATAGATCATGTGAATCTAAATCAATACATGGTGCAATCAACTCATCAGAATCATCATCATCATGCAAAACAAACTCATCCACAAAATCATGAGTTTCAACCAGGCAAAGATAGATATTTCTCAGGAAACCTCATTACATCATACATATTAAATGAGACCATTTCCCCATCAAATTCTACATCATGTCTTAAGTGATAACCAAAATGGTCTGTAGTATATGGATATAAGAGGGAAACATTATCTTGGTATCGCTACAGATGTGGCCCGCTTTGTGGAATGGTCACAAGTGTTGTGACTTGTCACAGATGGTCTGATCCTGATCATTCGTTTAGGGGACATGCGAGCAGGGGCGTCCTATACAAAGAGTTTGTATAAAACCAGACCACAAAGTGTTAACGTCTCGTTATATAACACCGTTCATGACAGACTTTACTTCACTAGGATGACCATAGGTAACATGATCTCAATCCTGAGTGAGTTGGGAACTCCTGCCATTGAGGGTGGTTCTTTGATTTGCATGAATGCGAGTAGCTAGGTCTCCGACTCAAACCTACCATTTTGGGATTCGTCTAATTTGGGAGCTGAGACTCAGCTACACAAGATGGAATTCACTCCTTCCCCGAAGCTGAGGCAAGTAGATACATAGCTCCCGATTCCAAGGCTTGAACAATGTGACCCACACACCTTCTCTTGGCCTGAGAGGTGTTCACACATAGTTTGATTATGTTGTATTGACCATTAGAGGAATTAGTGGTACTTAAGGAGTGAGATGTAACTACAGGAGAAAAAAGGTAAATTGGCCCAGCTGTACTTACTAGCATCTGTGAAAGGTCATCGTACTCATGATTGGTTATATTCGATGGACACAGAAATATATCTGTGGTAAAAAGAGTTCAGTTGTTGGTCTTTAAGGAAATGTCTGCCAGTTAACGGATGGTGGATCTCATGGTGAAGAGTTTAGTCAGCTATTCACGTACCGTTGAAGCTTCGAGCCACAAGTCTATAAGGTCCCCTTGGTAGCTTGGATAAAGTCAAGAATAAGTTTTTGGGTCAGTTTGAAATGTTCAAATTGACAAGAGGGAGTTCGATTATATATGATATAATTGAACTGGTTAATTATATATGATATAATTGACTAAATGTATGAGATACATTATTTTGGAAGAAATTAGATATAAATATGATTTGTATCAAGTAGAGGAGAAATTACTATAGTAGATATGTGATATTAAACTATAGGTTAATAATATAATATGATTATATTCATTATTTAATTGAATAGGCGGTTATGAGATAATTGGCCGAGAATTTCTCTTAAATCGTGCGAAAGTTGGAAAATTGAATTCGGTTCTTATAACTGAATAATAAAATGAAAATTGGTTTCATTTTTTGAGAGACGTTTGAAAATCCGCTCACGGTTTGGAAACTTCACGATTACTTAATTGAGAGCCTATTCGATAGCGCCCATCGCCTAAACGATCACACACCCGCGCACTAAACGATCGCTCACCTTCTCTAAACGATTGCTTAGCGCGTCGATCTAACCTAAACGATCGCTTACTATTTGCTAGACAATCGCTTTGTAAAACCTACACGATCATGTATCTTTTCCTAAACGACAAGCACTCGACTATATGATAGTCATCTACTATCTCCCACTTGCTTGTTCGTACTACACGATCATCCTTTCCTCCTCCCTCTACCAATTCCATCAAAGTCCACTCTTTGGATTCTCACTCCGAGAATACCAAGGGCTTCAAGTGGTGGTGTCGTCCCCGGTTGCTACTTGTTCGTGTGTTGTCGTTCGTGTAAACAATTGTGGTGCTGCTAGGCGACTATTTGCTGGGTGATAAGGACTGTAGAGGAGTCGCTTCCATTGGATTGAGTTCGAGTGAAGATTGTCTTCAACTGGTACGTTTACTCAATCTGTTGTTTTTTAATTGTTAAAGCATGTCTATAATTAGTGTTACAATGCATATATGTTTGTTAGAATTTGTGTGTGATAATTCAGTCACAATAAAATAGGAAAGATTCGAACCCGTTCATGGATATTCTTGTTTAAAAGTTCCTTCAAGACATCCCTTATCAACATTAACTTTTGTTTTAGCAATTTTCATGAATGGTCTCCCTAACAAAATGGTAGAAGAAGCAGGTGTACTAACCTCGTCCATTTTTAAAATGTAGAAGTCAACAGGAAAAATTAAGTCTTTTACTTGAAGCAAAACATCCTCAACTACTCCTAGAGGCTAAAGGCTAAATATAACGGCCAACTAAATATACATGACAGTTTTTTTGCAAATCATTTAATTTAAGGTCCTCGTATACGTGATAAGGCATAACATTAATAACGACTCCTAAATAAAGCATAGCATGTCGAGTAACTCTATTGCCAATAACACAGGGCAAAGTAAATACCTAGATCACGACACTTCTCAGGCATATTTCTTTTAAGTAAGGCTGCAACGTTTTTACTTACCACCACAAGTTTTTGGTCCTTATCCTCTTTTTTGTGCACAGCTCCTTGAGATATTTAGCGTACCTCGGAATCTGTTGAATTGCATTTAAGAAGGGGATATTGATTTGAACCTTCTAAAACATCTCTATGAGTTCTTCATTCTTATTCTCCTACTTCGGTTTTACCAACCTACTAGAGAAATGACATTTAGGTACATAAGATTCAAATGAAGGCAAAGAATATGTACTTACCTCGAGATTCGATGGCGGTGCCTTAAATTTTGCTTCACTTTTCTCATTTTGTTTGATTTCCTTTTCTTGTTTAGTTTCCTCTTAAGATTTACCAAGAGTTAAAACAGGCTTTAATGGAATGGAAAGAGGTGGTGTCTGGGAATTTGAGAAGGGTGTGGGAGATGGAAGCTCCTTTCCGCTCTTAAGTATGATGGCACTCACTTCGGTTGAGCAGGTAGCTTTCCTGAACTTTACCTTTTAGTCGACTAACCACTGTAGCTAGTTGAGGAATCTGAGTACCCAAATTTGCTAATCCCGTTCTTGTCTCATGTTGCAATGATTTGGTGTCTTGTGACAGCTAGATGGAGTCCTTTTGCAATTGGTGAATATCCTGTTGGAATTTCAAAGAATGATCAGCTAAAGTTTTAACGACAACCTCTAACGACATACCTGAAGAACATGATGATGGTTGATTGGAAGGTCTTGAATCTTGGTGTCCTTGCCCTTGACCTACCCATTTGAGGTTGGGATGGTCTCGCCAACTTTGATTGTAAAAAGGGGCATGAGGGTCATACTTTCTCTAGTAACCCCCAATTACATTAACTTGAGCTTGAGGACATGCTTCATATGAGTGTCCTACCACATCGTAAGCTCCACAACTCTTGACTTGGGCCACTCCTCCTTGCACAATCTCTGTAACAAAAGCAATAAAGTTAGATAGCTATGATCTCAATTCCTTTACCCCAGCAGATGAAGATGGATCAAACTTAGTAGCTCTGGTTCCAAAATTCTGATTATTCTCAGCCATGCGAGAGATCAAATGTTGGGCCTCCGTAGGAGTCTTATCACCAAAAGCTCCTCCAGTCGTAGAATCAATGGAACTCTTGTCATTAGAGAGCAAACCACACTAGAAATACTAAATTAACAATTGATCGGATATCTGATGATGAGGAAAACTAGCACATAAACGTCTATATCTCTCCCAGTATTTAGATAATATTTCTTCAACATTCTGTTTAATGTTATAAATATCCTTTTCAATCGAGTTGGCTCTAAAAGTCGGAATTTTTTTTTTCAATAAATTTCTTTTTCAAACCATTCCAGGTAGTTATAGACCCCGGAGTTAAGTAGTACAAGCAATCCTTAGCATCATCCTATAATGAAAAAGGAAAGACTATAAGGTTTAGTTGTTCTTCCACAACCCCATGGGGTCGCATACTTATGCACATTATGTGGAAATCTTTTATATGCTTGTGTGGGTTCTCTCCTGGAACTCCCTTGAATACAGGCAACAGATTTATCAAACCAAGCTTAAGCTCAAACGGCACCGTGGTTAGAGGAAAAATAATGCATAAGGTCTGTTGATCCATGTCTAGTTCAGCTAACTCCCTAAGAGTTTTTTCCCTGCCTTTTTCACCCATGACGTTTTCTTCCTTCTCTTCTATCGAATCATCAGTAACTTGATAATCTTCTTCTTCCAGTGTCTTTCTTCTCCATTCCCTTTGGATTCACCTCTCTTTTCGAGTAATTTCTGCAAACAAAAAATAAATAAATAAATAAGCTCAATACTCCCTGAGGAGTAGGTCATACACTAAAGGAAAATTAATCACACACTTTTTTTTTATTCAAAATTCTAAAATTGCCCTAGGCTAGTTGCCAAGTTTCTCCAGCAATGGTGTTAGTTTGTTTGCAGTCAGCTTTTATAGATTCGTTGTTGCCTACAATCTTCTAACTAAAAAATGAAATATGTTTACCGAGCCTAAAATTTATACTAAAAGATCAGTATAAACAGTAAGTATAAGGTTGAATCCACAGGTAAACCGTAAACTAACTAAGACGATAAAAGAATTTCATGCAAATAGGGGGTTTGGTTTACTTTCTAATGAATTGAATTGAAAGTAAACATGCAATGAATTAAAGTTTGAATGAAATCAGAGCGTGCAATTGAGTTGAAATGAATTGAAGGCTCTTAGGAATAGTTTGTTATGTTCAATTTCAATCATTAGATATTAAGAAACAATGTCAATTCCATGAACTCCACGACCTATTAATAAAAACTAATAACCCATTTAGCCAAATGTGAGATTAATCAAATTGACCAAAAATTAATTTTTAAAATTTTCGTTCTCAGCGAAATCCAAGCAAAAACTAATTTGCATTAAGATTAGGCTTCATGACTTGTGACATACTACAAGTTGGAAAGCCTAGACTCATAGGATGATTCAATGAGTGAGATTAAATTAGAGCAAACAAGTGTGAGTTTAGAAAAAGTCTTAGCCGACACAAGAATTCCTAATTCAAGCAACCCAATCTACAATTATAAAAATTCACCATGTAGAATTTGCATACAAAAAGCCAATAAGAATGATTTGTCAAATAAATTTTATCAAATTCTATTAAGAATAAACTCAAATCAAACTCAAAAGTTCATAGAATTCAACATCATTAATTAAACATCCTCAAGAAATTAAATAAAACTACCAAAACCCAAGAAGAAAAGGTTACCTAGCCTTGCATCTTCTTCAAATCAGCAACAATAATTGAGAAATTGAAAGCAATAATAAAAGGAATTGAAAGATGGAGGAAATAATAGTGAAAATCTAGTGAAACTCTTCAAAAAAGTGTCCCCATTATGGCTCCATCTCGTTCTCCTCTCTATTGGAACGTAAATGATGAATTTATAAGCAGGTCATAGCATCGCAATGCTGATTAAGAGTATTGTGACACTCAATTGCATGCACGTGAGGTGAAGTTTTCCATCGAAAGTTCGTACCATTGCGACAATGTACAACAGCATCGCAACGCTATTCTGTTCAGCAGCTTCTGTCCTCTAGCGTCGAGGTAGCGTTAAGCTTCTTCATGTCATGAGCATTGCAACGATTTGACTATAGGCAATGCGCGTTTTCCAGCGTCGAGGCAGCGTTAAGAGAGGGTTGCAACACTGCCCTCAAGGGCAGTTTTGTAATTTTGTTGTCTTCTTTCGACATGGTGCATCAACCCTCATTTTTGCTTCTTTTTGGCTCGATTTTAATCCAAATGACATATGCTCCTCGGGATCGATTTACCTACAACTTAGACAATTTAAGCATAAGAATTATTCAATATGGCAGAATTAAGGACATAATATTAGCTCTTTTTAGAAGCTAACAATCATATTCCACTTAACTCGAGATTGTTCCTGGATTTTACATGTTTATTTGATTACTTTATGAGTTTTAAGCACCTAAAGTGTAGAACGGCGCGTTAGTAACAAAATTGAGCTAAAATAGGCTAAATCAGAGTTTAATTGCATCAATCTGGAAAGAGACAGCCGAAACTAGACTTTTACCAATAAAGTAAACATAACGGCGCCTAGCGCTGCAAGGTGCAAGGCTGAGAGCCTTTTTTTGTGCAAGACGTATAGCATCACGATGCTCTGAAGGCTCGTCGTGTGTTGATTCCCGTTAGCGCCACGGTGCTACACCCTAACATCGAGCTCCAACGCTTATATATATCTATATATATATAGCTATTTTTGGTTACTTCTTTTCCCTAGATCCGATTCTGGCCAATTTGCAGAGCATTTCTCCCTGTTTTCTTCTGTTTTTCATCTTTTATCTACTAAAACTCAACCTCATTGATCTTCATGTCGATTATGGGCTAAAATAACTTATTCTAGCTTGGATTTTAAGATTTTTCTTTAGTTTCACATACTTTTGAGTTTTCGAATAGAATGTTGTTGCATTTGCTTGATTCAATTTTGTTCTTATAGATTATGATTATATTATCGGACGCTTGTGGATTTTATGATTGATGTTTTTTTACTAACATTTGATACGTGACATATAATCTTATGTTGATCACAAAGAAGCAACAGGTTAGGTTAACTTGCAAATTTTATTGTTCTAACCAATCTAGGATTGAATCAAATGAATATTTAATCATGGTTTTTTCTGTTAAATATTTCACCTAATGTTTTCCTAGATCTTTATGCAACTAAGAAATATTTGAATTTCCATGCTTTTCATTAATTCATTTTAGACTAGTTAGTTTACTAAGATGAACTAATTGATTTTTCCAATTAGTTTGGTCAAGTATGAGTAAATAGTACTTAATTCAAGTAATAAGAATTCGATGATCGAGTATATTGAATAGGAAAAATTCTATAATAACCCAAGCTTGGCTTTATTCATATATTTTTCTCAAACTTTTATTTTGTTGTATTTATTTTATGTAATTTAATTTGCTCTTACAATCGAACCAATTTCAAAACCCCCTATCAGTTGTCCTTGGATTGTTTACAGTTTAATTGAGAGATTCAAATGTTCCATAATTTTGATATGTTAATGCCTTAATACTACTGAATTAAAATAGAAAATGGAACAATTATTTGACTGAATCGAAAACCTCGACAACTTTTGGTTCGCCATGAAGCAAATATATCAAACTTTGGTTTATGGCAAGTGCAAAGCAAGGATGTGTTCATATAATTTGGATTACACAAGACCTTGAAGAGAAGACTACATAATGGTACTTCTGAAGAGTTAAACGATAGATGTGTTCATTTCCATTAGCACTTACTTTCTACCACCCTAAAACCATAGTGATATGATCCCAAGTCTCGATGCACATAACTTGACACACATCCAAGGTGGACTAGGATATGCTTGTTGATATCTCAAGTGCGCACCCACCTACACGCCTGCTTACTAGCATGAGTACTCTGCTAACATTTATAGGCTATTTGGGCCCGCAATTTGATGTTGGTAGAGTAGGCTATGATAGCTATTCCATATTTTAGGCTCTAAATATAATATTGGTGTTTACAACTATTAATACCAAAAGAGGCATGCAAGGAAAGTTTTTTGGGGTATTGAACTTTCCAAAGAGATTTTCTTTTCAAAACCTACACAAGTAAGAAAAGTTTTTCTAAATATTCGAAAATTGTTGTACTCATAAATGAAAGCAAGAATCGACAAGAAACTTCGAAGGAGAAAAAAGGTATATGTAATATATACATCACTATATATTGAATTTTCTAGAAACAAATTAGGGTATATTTGATAAGTGCATAAACAAGACAATTTGGATAATATATTGTCTTATATATCAAACAATATATGCAAGGTATATTTACATTGTCTAGTATATTTGTAAATATACCAAAAAATAAATAATGGTATATGCAATGTAAATACACTCTCCAATATATTTAAGATATATTTGAGATCTCAATGGAAAGATGATCTATTTTCAAATAGAAATATATAAGAAAATAAATGAAATCTCCTAATTAAATGAAGTTAACATTAATTTAAATAATTATGCATTAAAGGAACATGAAAAAATTAATAAATAACAAAAACAAAGTCAAAATTTGAAAAGGATGTTAATACTGAAAGAATTAAATATTTTGAAAATCTATTGAGGAGAAATAATGCATTTAATTATTTTTAAAAAAATAAATTTCTTATATAATTAATAGTAAATCCAGAAATGATATATATTTTTTACTTTAAAATATTATGAATTAAATATGAGAGAGAATATTAACAGGTTAAAAATGTCCCAAAAAGCTTGTAAAATTTAGTTATGAAATATATATTTGTAAAATATTAGTTATATAATAAGCTAATTCCCTAAAACTTTGCTATTATATACAAGAGAACTCGTTTGCTTTTATATATTCGAATAGCCACAAAAGTGTCCATATTTTTATATACCTGATTAACCACAAACGCACCCATATATAAATTAAAGGACAAATATCAACTTATACTCGTAAACTTTGAGGGTGGTTTCAATTTAAATCCTAAACTGATAATTGTATCAATTTAAAGTATGAACTTGCATGTGTATAACAATTTAAACACCAAATTAATAATTGTATCAATTTAAACCCTGAAGTTCATAACTATATCAATCTTATTAAAGTTGAAAAATCGAGAAATTTGGAAAGGAAAAAATATATTCACTTTCCCATTCTTTATTCCTTCATCAGTAGTACTTTTATATCCATTATTCAATAATGTAAAAAGACTAAAAAGGGCATAATTAAAAAATTATTAATAGAAAGTATAACCAAGGCTAACTAATCAGTTTTTACATCTAATATCCCCCCTCAACAGAAGTATGTTGGAGCAGACAGAGCTTTTGTAAAAATATCAGCCATTTGGCCTTCGGATGTAACTGGTAAGAGTTTAAGGGATCCATCAGCAACTTTGTCTCTAACAAAATGAAATCAAGTTCTATATGCTTGGTTTTTTCATGAAAAGCTGGATTAGTGGCAAGATAGATGGTTGCTTGATTATCACAAAAAATAGTAGATGGTTGAATGACAGGTAAACATAGATCCTTAAGTAAGGATGTCAACCAAACAATTTCACAAGTTGTGGAGGCAAGTGCTTTATACTCTGCTTCAGCTGAAGAACGAGATACGACACTTTACTTCTTAGATTTCCATGATATAAGAGTGTCACCCAAAAAAATGCAAAAACCAGAAGTGGATTTTCTTGTATCAATACAAGATGCCCAGTCAGAATCTAAAAAAGCCTTCAAATGAAAATTCTTTGTTGAAGATATCATAATGCCTTGTCCTGGTGAAGACTTCAAGTACCTTAATAAGTGGTGAGCTGCTACAAAGTGTGTTTTGCAAGGGGAAGCTACTAACTGACTAAGTTTGTTAACCGCAAAAACTATATCTAGCCTTGTGATGATTAAGTAAAGAAGCTTTCCAACCAGTCTTCTATAAGAAGATGGATCTCTTAACAAATCAGCATTTGATTTCTTCAACTTGATAGTAGGATCCGTTGGGACAGAAACGGGTTTAACACTTAACAGACCAGCCTCTTCCAATAGTTGAAGTGTATAGTGCCTTTGAGAAATAGATACACTTTTACGTGATCTTGCTAACTCGAGACCTAAGAAATATTTGAGAGATCCAAGGTCTTTTGGTTTGAAACGGTTGTGCAACAATGTCTTGAACTGACTGATTTGCTGTAGATTTTCTCCTATTATGATTATATCATCAACATAAACAAGAAGGGTAATGAATGAGTTTCCTTGACCACGAACAAACAAGAAATAATCATCTTTCGATTGAGTGAAGCCCAGCTCAATCAAAACATTAGAGAATTTTGCAAACCATTGTCATGAGGCTTGCTTCAAACCGTATATGACTTCTTGAGTTTGCATACAAGTTTGCCATTCTAATGAGAAGAAGCCTGAGGCTTGTAATCGAGAGGGAGATCCATGTACACCTCCTCAAACAAATCACCATAGAGGAATGCATTATTAATATCTAATTGGATGAGATTGTAAGTAAAACTCGAACATTGACCAACTTTGCAACAGGGGAAAAGGTCTCAATAAAATCTAATCCATCTTGTTTAGTATAGACCTTGGCAACAAGCCTTGCCGTGTATCTCTCTACTATTCCATCAACTTTATGTTTGATCTTATAAACCCATTTGTGGCCAATTGTATGCTTTGTTGGAGGTAGAACCACAACGTCCCAAGTATGATTGTCTTCCATGGCCTGAATCTCAAGTCTCATAGATTCCTTCCAATGATAAAAAGGGATAGCTTGTTGATAAAATTAATGCTCGTATTGAGAAGACATGGCCAAGGAAAACGTTTGAAAGGGTTGAGATGGGCTTTCATAGAATAAAGCAGCTGATATGGGATCAAGGGAGGAGGAAGAAAGCAAAGGAGTTGAGTGAATAAAGCTACAATGGTAGTCTTGGAGATAAGAATGAGGCTTAGAGATTCGGTTGGATTTTCTTGGTTCAAAAGTAGGAGTAGATAGATGGAGGTGGGAAACGTCAGGCTGTGTGGTAGGGGTAGATGTACTTGGTTCAGAAATTGGGTCAAGGATGGATCAGACTGTAGGGTAACAAGGTTGGATGGTTGTAAAGTGGATAAAAGAGGTGATGTATTTGTAGCTGATGGGTCTGTAGGGCTAGATAAAAAAAAGGTGAAAGTAGGCTTGTATTAGTAGGACTATCAGCTGGTTGGTCATTGGGTGAAGAAATATCGGTAGGATTAGAAGTATCGTTAAGTGTGCTAGATAAAGGGGCTTAAACATTGACTGTTGGACAATGTATGGGTTGAATGGAGAAATCAACATGAATTGATTTGGGTAAAACAAAGTCATGAAGAAAAGATGGTTGGTCATTTTTGGAAGTGACTTTATGGAAAGGCAAAATTGACTCTTGGAAGACAACATCTCGAGATATGAAGAATTTACTGTTTTCAATATTAAACAACTTATAAGCCTTCATACCAGATGGATATCCAACGAAGACAACAGGTGTGGCTCGTGGTTGGAATTTGGTTTTGCCATTTTGTAAAGTAGATGCAAAACATAAGCATCAAAAGGTTTTTAGGAGAGATTAGTCAACTGCCCTGCCATGTAAAAGCTCATATGGAGTCTTCTAGTTTAGAAGAGGTGAGGGAGTTCAGTTGATGAGAAAAACAGATGTTAATATACATTCACTCCATAAATGCAAAGGAACTCAAGAATGGAAGAAAAGGGCTCAAGCAACATTCATTATGTGCCGATGTTTTCTTTCAACAATAGAGTTTTGCTTTGGTCTTCCCACACAAGAAAATTGGTGGATAACACCTTTCTGAAGAAAAAATTTAGTAAAACACAGTTCTGGGGCATTATCTGAATGAAAAATTTTGATTCTCTTATTATATTGAGTTTCTACATATGCAAAAAAGTGTGGGATGATACAAAGTACATCAGATTTCTTTTTCATTAAAAATACCCAAGTATATCTATTGTGATCATCAACCAAGATAAGAAAGTACTTATAACCAAAATAAGAACATGTAGAAATAGGTCCCCAAACATCAGCATGTATAGTGTCAAAAAGAGTAGATGCTCTATGATTATGTGATTCAAAAGCTAATCTCTTTTGTTTTTCTAATGGACAGATTTAACAAGGATGTGAATGATGCAATGAAGAAGAATCAAGTGATAAAATGTTCTTTAAAGCTGATAAACGAGAGATAGAAGGATGGCCAAGCCTAGAATGCCATAGCTCAGATGAAGTGTGTGAGACAACATTGACAATGAAAGAAGCTTGCACAAAATCAACAGCTTCATATGGATTCTCCAGGAGATACAGCATCACATAGTTTACCCCTGCTAATAGTCCTCAAAGTGGATTTGGCCTGAATATCACAATATCCATTTGAAAATTGGACAGACAGAGAATTATTAGACATGAATCACTGATAGATATCAAATTGTATTGAAATTCTGGTACAAAGAGTACATGATGAAGAGTTATGGACCCAAAGAGGACAAGTGAACCAGCATAGTGAACCGGTATTTGTGTTTTGTTAGGCAAAAGAACAAAACTAGCAAAAGGCTTCAAATCAGCAAAGATATGTTTTTGAAAACATATATGGGTTAATGCACCTGAGTCAATAATCCAGTCACCAAAAGGAATATTAGAAGAATATGTACCTGCTACATGATTAATAGCATCATTGTCAACCTTAACAACAGCTAATTTGGACTGAAGCACGGTGAGTATATTGTGGCATTGAGTAAGTGTTTCATTGTTGAGGTTGACAGAAGATGCAAATGTTGTTTGAGTGGTGTCAATGGCTGGATTTGAAGCAAAAGGGTCAGCATTAGGTACTTTATGAACTTGGTTATTTGTTTGGTTTCTTGGCTTATAACCAGGTGGATAGCTATGTAGTTTATAGCATTTGTCAATGGTGTGACCAGAAATGTGACAATAAGTGCATACAGGCCTATTCTTGTTCTGTTTGGAGGAATTATTTGAGTTATAGTTTGGTTGTGATTGTGGGTTGTTTTCTGGCTTGTGGACAGCTAAGGGTGACAGCAGGGGATGGATGGGTATAGACTAAGATATGTTGTTTTTGTTGAACAATTAAAAGAATAGGCCTTATTTATTGGTCAAGGAGGGTCCATAAGGAGTATTTGGGACCGAGCATGATTATACTCATCATTTAAACCCATCAAAAAACACAACAAGTATTCAAATGAATGAAATCATCAGTTGATCTAACACCACCACAGGTACATTTTTCACATGTGCATCCCGGTCGATAAGATATATATTCATCCTATAAGCTTTTAATCTTGAAAAATACATGGTGACTGAATGTTGTACTTGCTTCAGATTAGATAAACTGTGTTTTAATTGAAATGTGTGAGGACCATTTCTTTTCTGAAATCTATCTTGAAGATCAAGCAAATTTCTCTAACAAAATTGGTAGAAAGAATGTTGGATGAAATTTATTTCGAGACAGAGTTTAAAATCCAAGCAATCACAACATTATTATTCCGAATCCAAAGAGGAAGTAGGTCACCTGTGGGTTGAACAATGGATCCATCAATGAACCCTAACTTGTTGCGCATCGAGAGTGCCAGATTCATCGACAGCTCCAAGTGACATAACTGTTGTCTGTGAGAGGCTCGATGACAAGAACAAGGTTGGAAGTGTCACTGTGATGAAGAATGTAAGGATTATTGTGAGAAATTGAATAAGATTTTTGATTAGAATTGGAAAAATCAATCGATGGGATGGAAAGTGTCAGAAGATTCACCGGGATGTTGCACTGAAAATGAATTGGCGGTGGCAGAAGGTCAGTCAAAGGAGGAATGAGATTCATTGTTTGGAGGGAAGAAGATGAAGGGTAAAAGTTTAAAAAACTTACCATATTAAAATTGAAAAATGGAGAAATTTGGAAAGGAAAAAATATATTCACTTTCCCATTCTTTATTCCTTCATCACTTTTATATACATTATTCAATAATGTAAAAAGACTAAAAAGAGCATAACTAAGAAACTTATTAACAAAAAGTATAACCAGTACATACCTAATCAGTTTTTACATCTAATAAATCTAAATCCTAAATTTTCATAAGTGTATCTAAATAAAATATAATTGAGGGTTTAAATTGATACATCTGAATAACCACAAAAGCACTCATATTTTTATATATCCGATTAACCACGAAAGCACCCATATATAAATTAAAGGCTGTAAAGAGAACTCTTTACTAACTCCATCACTGAATGGAAATATTATAGAAGGAATAATGAGAAGAAACCCTAGAAAACTCGTAGATCATGTCAACGAGTCCTTATAAACTGAAATTGGGCTTTTACAAAACTGAAATACCTAGAAACAAGTAAATGGGCCTAACATACCAAAGCCATTTTGAATGGACTGGCTTAACAGGTTGAGTGTAATCACTTCACTTGATCTTCTATCCTCTGCGCTCTATGCTCGCTACTCGATGTCAGATGTTCAAATAAATACATAAAGAGAAAGAAGAAGATACCCAAAAAAGGGAAAAGAAAAAAAAAGATCACAAAACGAACAAAGAATGATACATTTGAGGATGAAATGATAATTTTACATGGTGATGATGAAGACCAAAATTCATTGGTTTTGAAATTTGAATTAATTCTCATTTGGTCCCCATAAAGTGTGGTGTACAATTATTCTCAATTTAAACTTAGAATTTCTTTTTAGAATCATCCATATGTTTAATCTAACTGACTATTTTGTAAAACTAACATTTGAAAAAGTCTACATACGTTTGAGAAATGATGGATGATTTTCAAAAGTAATCATATTCAAGAATCTAAATTGATTGGTTTATGAAAATTAAGGCTATTTCCTCTCTATTTCTTATAATAATTTGCATTTTTCTTAAATACAATGATTGAATTATTAGGCAAATTTCAAAAACGAAAACAAGCTTTTAAAAACTACTTTTTTTTTCTAATTTTGGTTTAATTTTTTAAACAATTGGTAAAAAGTAGATAACAAAGGTATAAATTTAAAAATAAAGTAATAGTGTCTATAAATTTAATTTTAAAGAAACAAACAGCAAAAGTCAATTGATTAACATACCAGACTAGAAAATTAAATGGACCCAAAATACAAACTTACCATGAACCTTGAACATTCAAGGAAATGGTTATTATGACTATCAACTACACGGTTTTGAAGACTATTGAATCTACCTTTTTCACTCGATAATACTTCGAAGATGTCCCACAAAGGTAGGTTAGTTTGGATTTAAAAGAGAACAGCTAATTATGCTTAATCGCGAGGTTATGGATCCAAAAGAACAGCAAAAAGACGCGAAAAGTCCAGAATCGCAGCAAGCAACACAACTGCCAAATGCCAACTCATGTTTCCACCGCCACCGCCAAATCACCACCTTTTTCCGACAACAGAAAAAATGAAAGTTCAAAGTTATGTCCAACCAAATTGCCTCTCTTTCCTTTCATTTTTGTTTTTTCAAATTGCATTGGAGAATCATTTAGGCTTGAGCTTGATAAACACTACTCTACTTCCAATTTATTGGTCTTTTTGTCTGTCATTTACATTTTAGAGTCTCTTAAAATTCGAAGACTAATTTGAAAACTAAAAGAACAAAATCATTATGAATTATTTTGAATCAAAAATCATAATAAAAACATAACCTGATACGACCTAAAAAAAGCCATATCCAGGCTACCACCCCAAAGCTAGAATGGGTATGGGAATGGGAATGAATTGACTTGGGCCTTGCACAAGTCAATGCACACGACCTCTATTGAGCTTAGCAAATAATTAGCAGATTATGTCTCGATCTAGTGAGATAAATAAATATCTTAGAGAGGTTTCGAGACTCAACGAAGATGACCTAGGTCATCATATCAACCTTATAAAAAAATGCATCACTATAATTTGGAGAAGCAAGTCCACTCTCCACTCACAAACACTTGACTTGCTACCATTTTTCACGATCATTAAATTATGTGTGACAAATATCACACCAGTGTACAAGTTTTTCTTTCTTTTATTAGTTATGTTCTCCTCCAATCTAAACAAATTTATGGTTGTTGTCACATAGAGTTAAATTCTTTTTCCTATTCAAATTTTAAAATCAACACGTATTTAAAAACTTGTTTTTGTTTTTAGAATTTATAAACAATGGAAATATATATATATAAGAAAACTAGTCCAATTGTAGCTCATCATATGTATGGGATGTCTCCTTATTCATATGGTGATAGTTGCCAATTAAAATAGAATATTTTCTCAATTTGTTTTATAAGGGTAGGTTACTTTTTTTTTCTTTTTTTTTTTTTTTTTTGTATTTTTTAGCAACTTGAAACTCTTTTTTTTTTTTTTTAAGATTCCACGTTAGACTATCTTGAATTCATTAGTCATGGATGAACTAAGTTAAGTTTAAAAAATTAAATTAAACAAAAAACATATATAAATTGAATTCAAGTTGACAAACAAGGAATTGATTGGACAACTCAAGAGTCCTGGTCTTACAAACTCTGTGGTACATAGTAAAATAAAAGAATATGGTATATATTTTATATTGGTTGCAACTTGCAATATCCTGGAGCGAAATTTATCTCATGGAAACAAAGGTTTAAACATAGAGATAGGAAGTATAAGAAAGACTTCATTGAAATGTGGGCCAAAATCAAACATACAGTCAAAACTCATTAAACTCTATGGATATGACTTATGAGCATAAATAATTTCTTTTCTTAACTATTGCTTCACAAAGTAAGAATATGAGGAGCCCAATGTTTGACTCCAAATTCCCATTTTTCCTTACTTTTGCCTTTGCTTCAACCCTTTCTCCCAGCTGCCAATCAAAGCCAACTTCTTCATTATAATTTCTCCTCCAAAAAAGACATCTAAGCCCTGAAGAACATACATTAAACCACTTTAATTTACATCAAAACCTAATCATATCTAACATTAATCATCAAGAGAGAATAAGGGGGAGAGAGATTGTGTTTCTTATGATTTTGGAGCTTTTTTTTTTTCTGTTTACAAATGGAAGTCATCATCAGAAGTCAGTCTCTGCCATTGAGAAGCGAAAGAGGAGAAGTTGAAAATGAAGCAAAACTCATATCCATATCCTTGTTTCCCGTCGATGAATAAGAACTAAATTTGTTAAATGAAGAAGAAGCAAATGAATTCACAAAATCATCGAACCCTTCACCATTCCTCCCTCCTTCCACCACTTTCGGCGCTGATATCTCCTCAGGAACTCCAATTTCCCCCTCCAGAAACCTCACCACCTGCCTCATACTCGGCCGCGCGGCCGCCAAATCGTTCGAACAAAACAACCCCAGTTTCAAAATCATCACTGCCTCACCCACATTGAAATCCCCTTTCAGTTTTGGATCCATTACGTCCAGCAATTTCCCTTCCCTGTAATTCTCCCACACCCAATCCACCAGCACCAGCTCTTCCGACGAAGATTTCGGGTCGATTGGCCGCCGCCCGCAGGCCACTTCTAGCAAAAGTGCGCCGAAGGCATACACATCCGAGCTGGTGGTGGCTTTTCCTGTTCTGGGAAGCTCTGGCGCCAGATATCCCAGAGTGCCGACGACCCGAGTCGTGCTCGGGTTCGCCCCGTGTTCATATAGTCGAGCTAGGCCGAAATCGCCTAGCTTCCCATTCATCTCGCCGTCGAGCAGGACATTACTGGCCTTCACATCTCTATGAATCACCACCTGTGTTAAAAGAACATGAATCAACGATTAAATTCTGTCACTAATTAACTCTTGAAAAGAAGTTTATGGGATTTCAGTAGTGATTTAACAACCTGCTCGTAGCCTTCGTGCAAGTAGAGCAAACCGGAGGCGACGCCCTTAATGATTCTGAACCTCTGTTCCCAACTCAGGTTCACATCCGGGTCATCGAAAATGTAGTTATCCAAGCTCCCATTAGCCATAAAATCATAAACCAGAAGCAGATCGCCACGGCGGCGACACCATCCCAGCAACTGAACCAAGTTCCGGTGACGAAGCCGGCCAATGCTAGCGATTTCCGACACAAATTCCCTTAGGCCCTGTTTCGATTCGTGAGAAATTCGCTTCACAGCCACTTGGATTTTCGAATTCGGCAAAGTCCCTTTGTAAACTTTCCCAAACCCACCGCGCCCTAGAAGCTCTTTATCCCTAAATCGCTTAGTCGCTTGCTTGAGCTCCTTGTAAGAGTATCGATGAGGGCCGATTTCGTGCTCCCAGGCCTCGATTATATCAGCGTTTTTTATCTTCCAAATGATTAAACCAGCGACACAAATCGCGATTATCACAATCAAAACGGCCGCAACAGAAACCCCAATTGTAAAACCAGTGTGCTTCTTCTTCGGACCTGGAACAGAAGGCAAAGAAGACAGATCCAGAGACTGAGCTGGTCCATTCATACTGAAACTCCATCCCAACACATAGTGCGAACTTGCAAGAAGCCCAGTTGAGGCCGAAAACCCAACGAACATAGACTCCTGAAGAATCGGAGAGAGATCTACATTAAACGACAGAATCGGCTTCTTGGGTTTTGTGGAAAACGGAGAAAGTGACACCGTGAGGGAATTTACAGAGGAATCGTAATCGATCCAAGCTTGAATCGGCCTCCCACTTTTTAGAGTTAAGTTCTGCTTGGTGGGTCCATCGTCGACGAAATAGGAAGCGGTGGTGGAGACATTAGAGACCATATTGTTGAGATTAATTCCAACATGGTTGTCGTTGATGTCGCCGAACTCGAAATCTTGAACGGTGTCGAACTCGACGGCGAAGAGATGGTTCGTCAAGTTTCCAACGTCGGTAGCATTGAGAAGGCCTAAATACTGACTGGGAAGTCCACGGAGGTTCTTCGAGTAAGCAATGGTGAAGGCAAGGCCATGACCGCCTAGGGTCGGGTACTCGGGGACGATGGCAATGACAAAAGCGGTGGAGAACGAAAAAGCTTTACCATCGGAGGAGTTTTTGAAGCGAACTGGGGTACTGTAAAAGGCATGACCCTGTAGTCGACTGGTATCGTTAGTGAGCTTTAAGATTCCGTTCTGCTCGATCTTGGCTATGTCAGTGAGAGTTAAGTTGGCAGCGGCGGCAGCGTCCTGAAATCCGGCAAAGTAGAGCTGCTGAGATGCGGCGGGGGCGGCGACGCAGAGGAAGAAGAAGAAAGAGAGAAAACAGAGTTGGGCCATGGAGAAAGGGAAGGATAGGGATCTAGAAGGTTATGCTATGAATGTTGAAGAAATTAGATGGGGTGAGGGAGATAAGAAATGGCATGGTTAGCAGATTTTGTTGAATTGAAGTTTAAAGAAAAAGACAGAGGAGGGAGAAAGAAGAGAGAGAGAGAGAAAGGGAATCAGAATGACAATTGTGAAGAAGGCAATGGGAGCCTCTAAAATGGGTCATTGTCAGCTCACAGTTCACATGAGGAATGAGGAAGCCTAACCCTTTTTTTCTTTTTATTATTATTATTATTATTATTATTTTATCAAAATGATTATGATTTTTTTTAAGAATATGACAATATGGGAGCTATTTATGAAATTATCTTCTTTAAAATATTGCCTCTTTAACTTAAATCTTAAAGTTTACTAAACGACTTTATGAAAGAAACCAAGTGTAAAAATCAAATTTTACATATCACGAGTTAACTTGTCTGCATCATGGCATGAAAAGATCTATAAAAATGTCCATGTGGAATCAAATCATTCTCCTTTGAAATGGTTATTCCATTCAATCATAGTCTTCCATAGGTTGTAGTTATACTTATATACACTAACATTTCTTTCATTTTTTTTAAATTAAATTACAATTTTAGTTTCCAAATTTTTAAGAATTGTCTGTCTTTGATTCCTCATTTTTTTAAGTTCTTATCATACCGTCTATTTATGAGAATTTTATTAAATTATGAAGGTTAGATTTTAATTATAAATCATAAGAACTAAACTCTAACTTTCACCAAATTATAGGGATCAAATTTACAATTTAATAAAAAAAAAATCCTTTTTGTCCCTTAAAACCATGGTATTAGATTTCCCTTAAAACAATTTATCATTTTCATTGATGTTTCCACATTTTCATGAATTTGATATCTACATCATCAAGGATGAACCGACATTTTAATTATGTTGACAAAAATCTATAAAACACAAAAATAAATTAATAAATGAGCAACAAAATATCACTAATGTGTATATAAATAAACAATAATATTGTAACTTAAAAAAAACATACAATATTTATTTACTATTTATTTTTTTAAAAAAAATTATCGATATCGACATTTACATCAATATATAAATTGAGATTTCAATATTGTCATGAACCTTGCTTAAAATTATAGTATTAAATTTATGTTTACAGTCGATAATTCCATCCATATTTCCAAGTTTTTATGGTTATAATATCGACATGAGAGATGAATCTATATTTCTATTGTATAGTATAAAAATCCATGAAACATAAAAAAAAATAAGTAAAATAATATAAATAATAGACATATTAAATTATTTAAAAATCATAAATATTTATTTACTCATTTAAATATTTTTTTAACTTTTGTTTTTATAATTTTTTAAATATATCTATCTAAATCGACATTTTATCAATAGATAATTTTCGTAAAATCAACCCCTCAGATATTTTTGTTGAAATAGACTTTTTAAACATTGCTTAAAACTCATTCAAATCCATATGAAAAAATAATAATTAAAAAAAGACGCATTAAAACCATTAGGAGAGAGAGAGAAAAACATTCAACTTAATCATTTATAAATTGACACATACACTAGCTCTTGAATTATTATCCAACTTAATCATATATAAATTGTGCATGTTATATTTTGTGTGACAATGGAATTTTGAAATAGTACCTCCACGTGTTCGTATAATATTACTATTCAAATGCATCTCCTCCACTTTCTCTTTCTTTTTTTCATTCATTCTTAAGTTTTTTCTAAACCAATATATATATTTCTAAGCAACTTTGAATATAATCCAAGAGACTAGAGTAACATTTTCTTTTTATATGGGTCAACTTCAATATTCTTATCAAAGAAATTATTAAAAATATTAAGTTTCTATAAAATTGATCGAGTGGAAATTATTCGTACACCACAATCTACAATATTTTTTAATATAGACAACAAATTGTAACAATCTCCACCTTACAATTATTAGATAGAAAAAATACAACTCAAACAAATAAATTTATCAAAAAGAAGGGGTGGTTTTATATGCATTTTTAAGTGACCTTTTTAGCCATTTCAATAAAGGCCACTATTGACATGTGCTCCAAAGTTGTGTATATTTTAGAAAATTTTGTATACTTTGCTAAAGAAAACTCTGTATACTTCTCTAGTTTATTTTATTTTCTTGAGATCCCTCTCTCTACTTTTAATTGCAGAGAAGGGCCTTGAAAGGGATAAAATAGTTGGTGATGAAGGACCAATGACAATGAGGCAAGTTGACAATAGCAAAAATAACAAGCTTGAAGGGAATAATTAATTTAAAATTTATAGCAGCCCAAACTTTCATTTTCACCTTTTCCCTTTTTCTTTTGCCTTCTCATTTTCTAAGTTGATTCAACCATCCATAGACTTGGACAAGGAGGTCCAAAAATTCTTCCAAACCTCACCTATACAAATCTTTTTGTTGGCTATCTTTTTTTTCCCCTCTAAAATTAATTAAAAATACTAAATTGAATGGTTAGTATTAATTTAGAATAATACCACTCAATTTCAAAAACTTCTTTATGAAGATCGAGAAATGAAAAACCATATTGAATGTTTCAATTGTGTTCGAGTAAAACAAAGTTGTTAAGTTCTATTTGACTGTCAAACTTTAAAACTCTTTCTTTGAATTATGTTATTTCGTATTTAATTTTTACATTGTATTTAATATAAATCTTAGGATATTCATTTCAAAATTTGAGAATGGACTTAATTAAAATACCAAATCTAAGTAATCCCATGTAAGATTCTATTTAATATATAATAAAAATTTAAGGATAAGAAAAAAAAAATTATAAAGTCGTAATAGTTAGGTGTTGAAGAGAGAGTTGATGTGATATTTGAGTAGGTTAAATCTGGATTAGTCTGTAGGAAATAAATATTAAATCTCGACTTGGAATTTGTTGATTTAATTTAATCACGAAGTAAGAACATAAAGTTTGAATGACATGAATACTTTTTTAGTATTCAATAAGGTTGAATGAGATCAAACTTTTCATTGTATGAGTAATATTTAATATCATGTTGGATGTTACACAACATCATTATTATAATAATAATTGTATTTGTAGGTCCTATTGCGATTTGCAAACAAACACATAAATCAATATTTTGGGTATTTGAGTCATGAATCAAGCAGTTCATAACAGTAAATTTTGTTGCTGTTTAGGTTGGATGTTTTATTGAAATATTGTAAATTTAAAAATTAATTAAGAAAATATGGTGGTTTTTAAACTATTTATGGATTTGTGGTTGTTTTGTAGGTTGTCGAAAGTTGAAGGCTCGACAATGGAGCTTGTCGAGTGTTCAACATTTGACATATAACCCGTGAACTACCAAATGTTTGTCAAGTGTTCAACATTCGACCTCTTTAGGTCGAAAGTTCAACACTCGATAAAGTCTTCTACCAAGATTCTTTGCCTTCTCCATGCCTCTGGCTTCTTTGCATGTTCAGTCTTCTTGCATGCAAATCAGAAGCTACACACCATGCTGGTCATGACTTTATGGCCAGCTTTCTCGTGGGTCGAGTGTTTGTCTTTTTAAACACAATCACAGATCCATTTTACCTTGAATTAGAAATCCTCTCCTCCCAACTCCCTCTTCTTCCTTTCATCAGAAACCATTTCCTCCCTTTTTTTACTTTCCATTTCCATTTCACATTTTTCTGTTTCATCAAATTGTTTTCACATTTTTCATCACAAATTATACTTGTTTGTTAATTTACTCTATTAGATTTTTATTTTTTAAGAATAATTATAAATTTTTTTTTTGTTCTTATATTATTATTTTTTTTTATAAGTTATAGATTCTAATATTTTATTTTTTGTAGTTGTTGCTGGATAACAAATAACAAAAAAAAGTAAACGTTGTCACTTTGAAGGAAAAAAAGAAGTACGATCGAATTTGTGATTTAATTTTTATTTATTAATAGTTTTTTATTTTTAATATTTGTTTATGTTAAATCTATCATTTTTATTCCTTATATTGATTTTAATAATTTTTTAATATTAGTTATATATCTATTGTGATTTTTATTGTGTTTTAATATTAGTTTAATATCTTATTGTGATTTTTATTGTATTTTTATTAATATATTTCTCATGATATTTGATTTTCTTAGTATTAACTTTGAGAAATTAGTTTAAATAGTTTAGTTTAGTATTAACTTTATTGTAATTTTAGTATTAACTTTATTACCTTTGAAAAAATAATTTAATTTAGTATTAACTTTATTGTGATTTTAGTATTAAATTTGAAAAAAAGAAAAGCAAAACTTTAGTATTAACTTTGAAAAAATAGTTTAAAACGTTTAGTTTAATTTAATACCTTATTGTTATTTTTATTGTGTTTTTCTTAATATATTTCTGATGATATTTGATTTTTTTAATATTAACTTTGAAAAATTAGTTTAAAAAGTTTAGTTTAGTATTAACTTTATTGTGATTTTAGTATTAACTTTATTACCTTTGAAAAAACATATGTTTAGTTAGTATTAATTTTTATGTGATTTTAGTATTAACTTTATTTACCTTGAAAAAATAGTTTATTATAGTATTAACTTTATTGTGATTTAAAGTATTAAATTTGAAAAATAGCAATAAACTTTAGTATTAATTTTGAAAAAATAGCTTAAAGCGTTTAGTTCGGTTTAATACCTTATTGTGATTTTTATTGTGTTTTTTTAAATATATTTCTTATGATATTTGATCTTTTTAGTATTACTTTGAAAAATTAGTTTAAAAAGTTTAGTTTAGTATTAACTTTATTGTAATTTTAATATAACTTTATTACCTTGAAAAATAGTTTAGTTTTAGTATTAACTTTATTGTGATTATAGTTTAGTTTAGTATTTAACTTTATTGTGATTTTAGTATTAACTTTTTTACCTTTGAAAAAAATAGTTAAGTTTAGTATTAACTTTATTGTGATTTTAGTATTAAATTTGAAAAAATAGCAAAGTATTAACTTTGAAAAAAATAGTTTAAAAAGTTTAGTTTAGTTTAAACCTTATTGTGATTTTTATTGTATCTTTTTTAATATATTTCCTATGATATTTGATTTTTTTAGTATTAACTTTGAAAAATTAGTTAAAAAAGTTTAGTTTAGTTTAGTATTAACTTTATTGTGATTTTAGTATTAACTTTATTATCTTTGAATAAATAGTTTAGTTTAGTATTAACTTTATTGTGATTTTAGTATTAAATTTGAAAAAATAGAAAAACATTAGTATTTTTAATATATTGTGATTTTAGTATTAATTTTATTGTGATTTTTAACATATTTCTTATGATATTTTAATTTTTTATCGTTTTTTGTTTTTGTTTAAGTTTGATAATTAGTAAAACAATTAGTAATGTATTGTTTGTTTATTTTTATATATATAGAAAACGGCGGACAAATGTTTGGGATTTATGTCGTTTACAAATGGTAATACGATGATATTGATGGAGTTGATTATGACCAACCACCAAGTGAGGTTTTTAGTAAAAATGTGAACAGTGGAATTGTGTTTAAACAATTCATTAAAATGGTTGGGACGTTACTTAGTGCAGATATGAGAAAAAATGAGTTAGAAATAATATATAGACATTCTAATCTAGAACCATCAGGATCAATAAGGTTTATGTCATTTCCTATTCCGAATGAACAAGCTATGAACTTGATGTTCTTAATCACGATGCCACTCTCGAATTTAATGCATTTGTATGTAAATGTAAGTAGGATAAGGTTGGATATAAACTTGAATGCACCGTTTAGTCAGTTTGAATATCCAACTCAATGTATTGATCCTGAACTAGAATCAGTTACATCACCATGTGATAATGAAGATATAGCGGCTAACAATTAGTACAAAGATTTCAGAACAGAAACGAACGATGAATTTGAAGAGTTGGTTTTTTATGGTCATGAACATGAGTTACCTTCAGATACATTCAACAATTTAGATATGAATGTACTAGATAGCATTCGAGAATACAACCCAATTGTAGCCTCTGTAGATATTGACAATATCCAATTGTATAAGGGGATGATTTGTCAAGACAAAGAAATGCTACAACATGCGGTCAAATGTTTTGCTATTAAATGTCACACACCATATGTGGTTGTGGAATTCGATTTGGGCAATTTGGTGTAAGAAGTGGGAAGAAGGTTGCAAATGGAGACTTCGTGCAATAAAGAAAAAATTGCATGGCTTGTTCGAGATCAGTAAGTATGTTGAGCAAAATAAATGTTTTTATTCAGAACTGAGTCAAAGTCATGTGCAATTGGATTCATGAATGATTGCACTAGAGTTTTGTGATGTCATAAGGGAAAAACCATCTATCAGTGTGGCACAACTGCAGTCTGACATAAAATCAAAATGTGGACATCATGTTCCTTACCATAGGGTATGGGAAGGCAAAAAAAAAGCGTTTGCTAAAGTGTTCGGTGACTGAGATGAGTCATACAAATTGTTACCCAGGTGGTTGTAAATGGTTAAGCAAACCAATCTCGGAACAGGTGTAGAGTGGAGAGTGAAAGAAACGCTTACTGAAGGCCATGTTATCCTAACTTCTATATTTTGGGCATTTGGTCATTGTATAGAAGCTTTTAATAAATGTCAGCCGATAATTTAGATAGATGATACCAACTTGTATGAAAAATATCAAGAAAAATTATTGATTGCTACATCAGTTGATTCGAATGGGCATCTTCTTTTACTTGCATTCACCGTTGCAAATGAAGAGTCTGCAGACTCATGGGGATGGTTTCTGAAACACTTGATAGAAATTGTAACACACGAAGAGGTGTGTTTAATTTCAGATCGACATACTGGCATCATCGCAGTAGTGAACAATCCAGTAAATGGTTGATCGGGATCAAATGTCACCATCGTTTCTGCTTACAACATATCGTCAACAACTTTAATAAAAAATTACAAATTTAATACACTAAAAAATTATGTTTATCGTGCCAGGTATCAATTTCAAATTCAAAAGTTTAATAAAGCCATTGAAGACATCAAAGGAATAAATCGGAACGTCAAGATAAATACACCCGGTAATATTATTTTTTTTGTATATATATATATATATATATGTTATTAACAATTTGTTTCAAGCATATTTATAATACTAAGTGGAGTAAAAATTCAGGTACGCACACGAAAAAATTAATAAATAGGCTGCAAGATTTAGTAAACATGAAGTACAATCATATAATCGATATGAAGGTGTGTTTCATGTGAAGACCGGATGTCATAATCTTAATGTTAAAGGAGGAAATGTTCAAATATTGAGACTAAACGGGTCTGAGTGGTACTGTTCATGTAACAAGTGGCAAGCATTTGGCATTTCATGCTCGTATTTTATGGCAGTTTGCTCACATTTTAACATGAACTACAGAGATTTTATTGAGGATTACTATAAATTGTCTAAGTATGTTGAATGTTACTCTCCTCAATTTCAACCTGTACCGCATGAAGATTACTGGATCACGCACTCTAATATGTCCGCCTTATATGCTGATCAATTGTTGTTGAGAAAATCTGATAAACCAAAGAGTTCACGTTACCATAACGAGATGGATTAGACAGAACTAATCACTCGACAATGATGTGAGTTTTGTAATCAGTTAGGCCATAATCGAAGGAAGTGTCCTTCGTTATTAAGACAGGCTTTAGACAGTTAGGGATTGAGAAATAAATAATTTTTTTCATGTATATTTAAGTAAGTGTAGATGATACTTTTATTGTATATTTAATTTTTTAATTATAATTTATAAAGTTGTACATTATTCTTTTAATTAAGTTGTACATTATTTAATTGAGAAATAAATAATTTTTTTTCTTTTAGATCATGACTTTAAATTTAGGATCTATTGATCCTCATATTTTGTACGACCAATCCATTCATTGATAAACTGTTGTATGGAAAGATCGTAACACTGGAAAAATAGCTTGCAAACGTCGAGAGGCAGTAGTTCAGTGCAATCCCACTCCACCTTCGAATACTACCGCTACTTCGTACATCTAAATTTTATAAGGTTGCCAGATTGGGATTAATTCAGTTAGATTGGTATCTCATCACAACATTGGTCGAGAGATGGAGGCCTAAGATGCATAAATTTCATATGTCCATTGGAGAGTGCACTATCACTCTACAGAACATAGAAGTGTTGTTCGGGTTACCTGTTGACGGTGGGCTAGTCTCCGAAGTGATGTATGATGACTGGTTATAAATCTATCAATTGTACCTCGGTGTGACCCCACTTGTCGAAAAAAATTAAAGGATCGAGGTTAAGTTTAATATGGTTAGAGACACAATTCCGTGAGCTTGAAGATGATGCAAACGAGGAAACCGTCATGAGATATGCACGAGCATATATACTGCAAATGATGGGTGGAAGTCTGTTCTCCGACAAATCAAGTCATTTTGTTCACTTGATGTTCATGCTAAAGTTAGCTAACCTCTATGATGCGGGACGATATTCTTGGGATGGAGCATGTTTGGCATGGTTGTATACACAACTATGCAAAGCAACCAAACCTGAAGTTTGCGAGATAGTTGTGCCTCTGATACTTTTACAATTATGGGTTTTGGAGCGATTTCCAACAATGGCTCCATAGCTACAAATGATGCTTAGTTAGCTTGACAAGACTACGGTTCTCAGTATGTTATCTTAATTCAATTTAATTTTTATATGACTGATCTCGTTAATTCATAATCTAAATTATCGATTTAAAAATTTAGGTGGAGAGATAAATTTTGTGTGACTAGGACAGCTACACATTGTAAAACTCGAACCCTAATTATTTTAAGTAAGGGTAAATAATGAGATGTCTTTTAATAAGTTAAATGAAGCCATGTTTTAGGAGGGTTAGAGGCTAGAAACAAGAAGAAATAAGCTCTTGTGTAGCTAAGTGTAAACCCCGAATTCAAAGTTTCCTAAACAAGCATGTTTGGCTAAAGAAATATATATTAAATATCATATAAGTGGAAATCCATGTTATTTATAGGAGTTGTTGAGAAAGGAAAAGAAAAACATGTTAAATAAGGAAACTCACTTATTGGGTTTGCACGTGGCGGTTAATCCTTGAATTTGGGAGGCGGCAAGAAGATTAAAAGGGAAAATGAACTTCGAAAACTTGGTTTTGGGCAATCTACATGAGCAAATTTAATGAAAGCAGTGCCATTTAAAAGCTGGGAGAATCTAGTTTACAAGATTGTCTTGTTGGAGGAAGATGGCAGAAGAAGAAGAACAGAAAGTGATGAAATTATAGAAGAGACATAATCTTGGGTTAATCAGGGCCCGAGGTGAAGATTGAAAGCTCTAGGCCAAATTATAAGGAATTTTTGGTTAAAATTTTAAGGTAAGAAAACAACTCAATTCTAAACATGTTTATAGAAGGAATTTTCTTCAAAAGAGGTCTGGATTTTGAGTTATGAATTTTTAAAATTGTAACAGAGAATCTGAACATAAACAGACAACTGCTTGAGAAGAATAAGCAAACAGCTCACCATGGAGATTATAGCGAGATTTTGTGATAAGGATCTTGCTAATGAAGAAAATCTCGATAATTTTGTGAAGAGGATCTCGCTCTAGAAGGGAATCTCGCTAGAAATTGAGCTGAGTATCTCTGGTGTCATTGGTAAGGTGAGTATCATTGGTGTCGCTGATAAGATGAGTATCACTAGGATGAAGGTTTGCAAGGAAAAGCTTGATCTCACTCTAGAGGATCTCGCTGATCTCATTCTAGGGGATCTCGCCAGTAAAGTTGTCTTTATTGATGAATGTTCCTTTAATAATGAATTATTTGAGGTGTTTTACTAAGAATTCTAAGTAGTTTAACCGGGAATTATGTCCTTTCAGGCCAAGAAGAGCTAGAAGGAACATATAACCCGTTAAGAGGTCAACGAGCTGTGAGTGACTATGTGATGACTTACTGTTCTAATGATTTAGAGACTGTGATTTCTTTGAAGCTATTTCTCATGCTAAGTGTTTAAATGAATTGCCAATCAACATATTTATGAAGCTGTTTCTCATGCTAAGTAAAACATGTTTTCCATGGAATTGACATGATTTAGATATGTTATATTATCCAAATAATTTTAGTATGTTTAAGTAACTCCATTTTTATGATGAATTAGTATGATGGGTGAACTAGTATGATGAATTGAGCACTAAGCCTTAGTGTTCAACTAAAGGTTTATGACTAGTTATATGACGGATACTGAAGGACAATGAGAAGGTAACCTTTCAACTAAATGTTTATGACTAGGTATATGACGGATACTGAAGGACAATGAGAAGGTATCCTAAGGACACTAAAGGACAATTAGAAGATGTCCTAAGGATACTGAAGGACAATGAGAAGGTATCCTAGTCAAGTACCTAAGGTATAACGGTACTCAGTTATAGCCACGTGCATGTAGGTAATACGAAGTCAAAGGATTGAGCAATAGGGTTCTCCCCGACTAAAGTTGACATTGAGGGTTAGATCTAATAGTTCACTCTCAACTAATGATAAGGGTAGTCATATCTTCTCCTAGGCTAGAAGAATAGTTTGGAATTGCTAATGCTTATGAATGTTTATCAACGCATGTTGTTACTAATGTAGGAGGTTTCCAAGTATGTTTTCCATATCTAATGCATGCTAATAGTTTCTACAAGCTAGTTCAACATGATTTAAGTCAACATATGTTACAAAGTATGAAGCATGCGTTAGGGTTAAAGCTAAGGTTGAATGAAGCTTGATGTACTATGTTTTAAATACCTAAGATTTTCAAAGTACATGCGTTGGTATTTCTAAACATAATGAAAAGGGATACTGAAGGTGGGGAAGGTATCCTAAAGAGTTTTCTATGCTTTATTTGAGAGCTTGATAGCTTAAGTGAGTCGGATATTGAAGGTAAGGAAGGTATCTAAATAAATGTACCTAAGGTGTTGACGGTACATAGAAAACTCCACGTGCCGTAGGTAGTTCTGAATGAGAGGCCGAAGTATGGGTCTCCTAGGCTATATACCAACAAAGGGAGGCTGAAGTATGGGTCTCTTGGCTGGTAACAGACGCTGGGAGCAAGAGGGATGTGCTCGTTCTCAACTAAGGAATAATGATGTTTAATGGTGGTTTTAAAGGTTTTATGTACATGTTTTCTTGGTATACTTTAGTTTCAGTATTATGTTTTCAAGCTTTCAGTTTTGAGCATGGGATTTATATTTTTATTAAGTCACTCACTGGGCTTTTAACTCACGTTTTCAAATGTTTTCTTTTCCAGGTAGCGGTCAGTTCTCAAAAGAATTTTCTGCTGCTGCTCTGCCACTCAAAGGAACAGGTTGAAGGAAGCGTAATTGAAGACCTAGTTAGTTAGTACACATGTGTCTGTCTTGTGACTAGTATTCTTGCTGGGGCTCACTAGGTTGTAATATCCGTGTATGAGCAATGCTGTGAAACCCTGTAATGTAAATGTGTTAAGTTCTGAGTTAATTTGTATGTATTCAGGGTTTGAGCCATATTTAACAGGTAAGATAGGTAGTAAGTGCCAGTAAAAGGGTTGGTAACTGCTGCCGTCACCATTCCGTCCAGGTTAGGAGGGTAATCTGGTGCGGGGTGTGACACACATGTAGTCAGCCAGTATAGATATATGTTTGATCTGCTTCAACCTGATTAGATACATTAATACTGAGCCAAATTGATTATTTTATATAGATTTTTATTGTATTTGTCATTAATGTTTCAATATAATATTTTGTGTTTCAGATTATTTGGGAGCCTTACAAACTTGTTATGCACACTTTGTCCAATTTCTGTAAAATTAGTCAAAACATATAGCGGACGATAAGTTCTCACATATGTTTTCACATTGGTGAGTGGTATCTTCCTGACAGGGTGATGAGATAATTTGATTTTCAGCAGTATGTCCTATCGCCTTGTAATACTGAACCCCTATTGCATGATATTGACTTAAGAACTGAAGATTGGTCCCAAAAAGTTACATATTTGGTAGTGCGATAGCACTATCGTGCAAGGTTTATTGTAGTGGGGTTTCTATTGAGCAGTTTGACAGGGATGTCACTCAAAACTACATCAACTGGTATAATAATATCACAAGGCGCTACGTTACTCATCCGGGAGCAGCTATGGGTCATCTGATAAATAAATGAATATTATCTAATTATTTTTAATATAAATTTATTTTAAATATTATCTAATTATTTTATAATTCATAAAGATCGAACAATAATAGACTCCGTGATGCTGCGAATGATCCGAACTAGGTTCTTGCTATATGCAATGACATCTAGAGCTATATGGAGGAGATACATTATATGTACGATATACTTATTGTTCATCAACCAGCAGCTAGATCTAGAGGACCTGTTCGAGAAGAAGAAGATGAGTTCGATGAGGTTGCCCACAATATGGAAGAATTGCCCCCTATGATGTAGAAGAAAAGCCAAACTGATTATGTTAGTCCGATGATGATGATGCCAGCATTTGGTTCAGGATATTATGATTTAGAGGCTGGTCCATCGTCTTCATACGTGCATGGATATGGTCGCGATCGTCGAGAACATAACGAATATTTATATTATGAAGTGCCTGTAGAGGTACCAGAGCAACATCAAGAGGAACCAGAGCAACCTCAAGTTCGAAGTCAATGATGAAAACCAGCTCGAAATCGACGACGTCCGCCTTGTGGGACACATTTATTTGTTTTTAATTATTTTTATATAAATGAGATAATAGTTGTATTAATATGAATATTTTAATTTACACTTTATTATTTTTAAATTATGGAAGAAAACGTGAATGAGATATTATTTTATGTGATATTTTTTAGAGTTAAGTTAAGAAGATGGCGATAAAAAAATAATAACAAAGAGAGGTGTAATATTAAAATAACAAAATGGAAAAAAAATGATGGAAGCCGAGTCTTCAAAATTTGACTTAGACTTGTCGAATTTTGAAGACTCGACATCCTTTGTCGAGTTTCCAAGACTCGACAAACTAAATTAAAAAAAAAAAGTACAATATTTTTCTAAATTGTTTCAAAACAACCATATTTTCATAAATAGTTTAAAAAACTACAATATTATCCTAATTTTTTCGATTATGTTTCCACATTTTCAATGAAAAAAAAATGCCACAATCATTTTAGTCAATGGTTTTTACATTAAAAACATATGTTTGCCTAATAATTTTGATGATAGAAATTTTAGAATATATTCATTGATGACACGTGTGATTATCACATGCAAATACGTATACACTCATACTCATGCAGGCATGTACATATCAATCAAGCATAAATGTTAACATGAATATATTTCAAGACATTTAAATGACTTGACAACCCGAACAACCTAGACTATCAACCCAAATTCTAAAAGTTGGTTGAGTTAATTTAAAATTGAGTTGGGTTAGGACTCGTGTTACCTTTTTTTTAAAACTCGGATTCATCCAACCACCCCGAATTTACTATTGTATATATATGTATGTTATAACTTATTAGTTTCTTATGGTTTTTCTTTTGAAAGCGCCTATGTCTCAACTAGCCCTCCAGCTCTCCTCTTTCAACTTTCAAGTTTCGTTTCTGATTTCGCTTCGCACCTCTCGTCTTTTGCTTTCCCTCTTTGTTTTTCAGCTCAATCGTTCATCATCTTCAACATTGGTACTTCAATTGATGTTTGCTTTGTTTTTTACATTTGTTATACTATAACATTTGTAGCTCTCCCTCTTTTTGCATTTGCTTAATCATTGGTGAGCTTAAAGGTTTGTTTAATAATTTTTTTAAAAAAAATCAGATATCCATTTTTATCTCTCACATTCAATAGCTGATTTCTTAAGTGTAATTGGGAGGTATGTGAAACATACAACCCGACAACCTAATCCAACTCAATCCGAATTTTAAATATTGGGTTGGGTTGGGTTGGGTTGGATTGGAAATCCTATCCGGGTCATTTGGATGGCCAATCTAACTAACCTGAATTTTTGTGTTGGTTCAAAAAACTCCCCCAACACCAAATCCAACTCATGTAGATCCCTAATCTCAACGGTAATCGATATGTATCACTCCTTAAAATTGGAAGTTCAAATCTCTACACTCCCACAATTGTTATTTATTAAAAAAAAAACAAAACAGAAAGAAAAAAAAAGAAGATAAAATTAAGATCAAGATAAACATCTATTAATGAAATAAATAAAAAAACGTTAAATTATACCAAATACCCTTAATTATGTGGGTATGTTCCATATAAATGATAGAATAAGAATTATTATGATAGTTTAATTATGTGTAAAAAGTTCAAATGCATACATGACATTTGCTCATAAACGGGTGTGGTGACTAATGTATAAAACTTGATTAGGTAAATGATGTCATCAATATCTTTTGAGTTAAAATAGAATGATAAGTATTAATTAAAATGAGCTTAGCCTTCCATGTAGTTTAAATGGGAATGCACTCATTTTTGTGTATTCAGGGAGCTACCGAATAAAAAACTGTCATGTGGCAGTTTTGTATTTTTCTAAAAAGAAAGTTTTTTTAAATTTTTTTTTCCTTTATATATATAAAAACGGAGAGTATGGAATTAAGTGTCTGCACCTAATCATTGCTCCTAAATGGATTGTACTCTTTCAAATGTTTTAATTTTAATTTTCATTTCAATTTAAAAAATTGTATAATTTAAACTAAATATAATAATATTAAAATTTTATATTAATGAATAAATCTTTCAGTGCATGCTATATTGCAAATTTATCAGGTTTATCATAAAAAATTAAAAGAAATAAATTTAAGGGAAAAGAAATGCAATTTATTCCCTAAAATTTAATCGTAATTTCTATCTGGTTCTTAGATTTCAAAAAATATATATATATATATATATATTTATCCAAAGTGAACATTAGAAAAAACTAAGGGAAATAAGTGTCTGATATTAAATTTTCGTACAAAGTAAAAATTAAATTCAAAATTCAATTATAAACCTTTGATGTTTATGGATGAAATGAAAGCTAATGTAATATTTGAAATGTAGAAAGTAAATAAAAATAATAATTTTCTCTATATTATAACACCAGATAAATAAAATAAGGCAATGAAAGAGACATAAATAGAGTGGGAAATTAGAGAGCAGCATAATAATATTGCAATAAACAAAGGCAAATAATCATAGTGGGGAGCCAATGGTGTACAGAAAAACTGTGGGAAAAGATAAGGATTTGGTATATGAATGAATTAATTATTCTTTGCATCTTTTTTTTTTTTTTTTTTTTAAAATGCCATCATTGTTTATTTTTGGTTTTTCTTTATGTTAAATATAAATGGATTCTTTCTCCATGTTTGTTTATTAAATAAATGAAGTAGGCAGCTGAGCACTATCACTATCCACGCCTTTTATTACACACGCTAATGCTACTGTTGGCCGTTGAAAGATCTTTATGAATTCTGTTCAATCAAATTAATGAAATGGTTTGAAAAAATCAGTTGAGTAAATTTCCACCAACTACGCTTCTGAATTTAGTAGGCTCCTATCCAATATATACTTTTTTATTTTTTGAAAATTAAATGCTTTATTAAGCCTCAAGGGCATGAAATTGAAATAGAATGGTTCTTTACAAGGGATAATACCCAATTCGAGAAATTATTACACCAAATATCATTCAATTTGAAACCTCTGGCACTCAGCTTCATGAGCTATAGAATAGGGATTTCTTCAAAATAATGTTAAAATCCATAGCTAAATCTAATACTTCTTCTATCAAATATTGAATTTTACTATGAGATTCTGATCTTCCATCGAATAAATTTATAGTCACGGAACAATCTGATTCAACAATGACATTGAGAAACCAATGTATTCGCAAGCTTAATAACTTCAAGAATGACTTTCATTTTCATTGATAGGGGATCAAAGAAAGTGTTCAAATAATCAAGGTCAAGAGCAATCAAATCACCAACTGAATCTCTAAGTACAATGTCAATACCAAGCACTAAATGTGATTCTCTCCAAGTTGCATCTACATTGATTTTTATTACATTCGTGGGTGGTTTTGACCATTGCAGATTATTTGATAGAGCGTCGTCATTCCAAATCGAAAGGGAAGAACTCTGAAGATTCTTAAGAATAATCAACATAATATTTTTGGATCTAGGAAGCTCGGATTGATATATTAGCGATCGATCGATTATGAATCACAATGTTACGATCAGTCCAGATCGCTCAACAAGCAATTGCTATTAGCTCCCACTCCTCTCAATTGCAATATGTATTCAATTGAATCCATCTATCAATAAAGCTAAAGTTGAAATCATGGAAGGTAGTAAGACTAAGGCAATTGGTTAATCTTTCCCATATTTGAACAGCTTTGGGATAACAAAATAAAATGTGATCCACGCTTTCTAGGTTTCTATTGCAGAGAGGGCAATAAGGTACAATGTTCATCCCTTTCTTGATTAGCATTGATCTGGTAGGAAGGATATTGTAAATAGCTCTCCAAGTAAAATGTTTAATTTTGGCAGGAATTCATAGTTTCAAAAGGTTCCCCCAAATTTTAGTCATATTATGGTTGCTAGAACATTCCTCTCCAATTAGTTGATTCATGAATAATCTATAACAACTTTTAACAATGTACTTGCTTGTTTTGCTGCCATATTAGCTTATACAAAAAATTTTTATTTGTGGGAATACTCTTGATACATTCAACGCCATCTTCACTCAATAAATCATTCAGAAGATTAATATTCCAGCAGTCCGATAGATTAAGGAAATCAACAACTAGCAAATTGGCAGAAAAAGGATTAAAACATATAGGCTCAAAGGAGTTTGGTCTTGGTTTCCAAGGATCTTTAAACATATGATTTGAAAGGCCATCTCCAATTTTGAACTGAATTCCTTTAACCAAAAAACTTCTCCTAAATCAAAATTTTCCAGATGAAGGAGCATTCAGAATCACTTTTAGCTTCCAAAATAGAACAATTTCTAAAATATTTACATTTTAAGTACAAAAGAAACCAATAATTTAGGATTCTCCATGATTTTCCAGACTTGCTTGGCAATGAGAGCTTGATAGAAGCCTTCTAAATATCTAAAATTAAGGCCACCTAGAGGTTTTGGCCAACACATCTTCTTTCACTTCATCCAATAAATTTTCCTTTTATTGTTTGTTCTTCGACCCCCACCAAAGTCTATAAAAGATCTTGTAATATCATTGCAGAAATGTTAAGGTAATCTGAATATACGATGGAGTGAGTGCTATGTAATGTCTTATTAATGCATTGTTTACCTAGTTAGACCCAAGTATAAATCTAATTAGAGTCCTGGTGCGTCCATTGGGAAATATTGTTTCGATCTCTACGCGAGTTGTTTACTAGATATACAATGATTTTGATCCAATTCTTTTGCTAAAATAAAAAGAGTGATGAATGCGATGGAAATCACAATAGTAAGTGAAATGGTCTATGCTAGAAGTAAAAGATTTGAATGAATAAAGATAGGGTTGAGAAAAATATTCACTATCATTCCCAAGTAAATGCATAAATCATGCGTTCAAGCAAACTACTCAAAAATTACAACCTACACTTCTCATTGTATTTAGCCACCATATCCTATCTTTAGGATGCATGCGATGAGTATTTGATGCAAAAGATGCTTCTTTATTTCTAAAGATGCTCTCTTCTTGTTTAAACATAGATTTAATCTACTTGGAATAATCTTTCAAACTTATTCAAATAGTTTATAAAACATATATAAAACAAGTTGAACGCATGATTAAGCCTTACTTAGTTCATGTTAATTGTAATGTTTCAACCAATAAAGAAATTAGTTGCTTATGGTAAAAGTTGAGAAGATGGATAAAAGATAAATTGTAGATGCATTCATATTGAGAAACAAGAGTCTTTCAACAATTTACACAATACAAATAACAACAGAAGAAAAGAGAGAGATAGAGAAACAAATTGCGGTATGCAATTCCTTACTCCCTTAGACTCTATAGACGACTGCTTTACATAGAGTGTGTTGAACACGAGGTTCCCTTCTTACTTTCAGTGAGAAATCCTGAATTTTCGTTTAAGATTACACAAGGTCTTGAAGGGGAAGTGTTTTTGAAGTAAGAATTTGGGCAAAGTTTTTCTCTAATGTCTTGGCTCTTGGCTATCAACTATCTTTTTTTTTTTTTTTTTTCATGAAAATCTCGTTGGGTATTTATAGGCGTCAAGGAGTAACTTTTTATTCTCTCACTAATGATTATGCTGATAAGGTGAATTGATTTCCATACCCTGATGTGACACATGCTCCGTGTAATAAGTTCATTGGTTCTGCCGTGAAGCTTTCTTGTTAGCTACCAAGTTGGTCTCTGATTTGACTTCCATCGCCCATGCATCATGTCATCCTCTATCGAATAAGGCTACCAACTTCTTCAACTATGCAATTCTAATGTTGGCATTGAGAATTCCTTGCGGTCACATAAATAGATTTCTTGCACCCAAAAAGCACGATTTTTTATATCTTTTGTAGATAGTGAGACTTTGTGTGTGTGTGATTGCATGATGTAATTATTTTTATGAATTTCTTATCAAGCTGTCACATTTTCAAAGTTTTTTCCTAATTATTTTAGATAAAAGAGTAAAATAACTTGTATTCTATAAGTTATCATAATCTGGATAAACTCATTGCATAAGTTAGTAAGTATTGTCCCACACTTTTAATAATGAACTCCTTACTAGCTTTAGAGCCTTCCGATGATGGGAAGAAGCCAAACCATAGATCATGATCGGAGACAAGCACATCAAGGATGGACTGTCGGATTTGCTTCCCCAAGGTATGTTCAATACACTTCACCATCATCACCACTTCCATATTCATCATCCCACAACAACCATGTTCATCACTATTCTACCACGTCCAGACAACCCAAACCATTTCCATGTTCATCATCCCACGACCGTATTTATCAATTTCATCCTCCATCCAAACAACCTGAACAATATCACCCATCATCCAAATATGTCAACCCATCATCAACCAACAACACAGTGCAGAAAATAGAAGTTGATAGTATTATTAAAGAAATTAGAAAGAATGGAAGAGAAGGAAATTTTACAACCTTACGGCAAGCTGTAACCGATTTAGAAAATCAATTTAATCAATGCATATTTTAGCTCACTCAAAACCTTCATCGTAGCATTGAAAATCTTAACAGAGAGAAAAAGATAAAATTGAAAATGAGACCTCAGCGTTTGCGACTTTATTGAAGGAGAGTAACAAGTGTTGAATTGAAAGGAGTTGTATATTCCAAAAAAAATGAGGAGAAATTAACTCCACTTTCTTCATAAGTACAAATACATATATCCTTGTATTATAAGGTCTGAAATGAAGAAAAGGTAACTAATAAGTAATTACAAACTAATAACCAGAATATAACAAATTTACAACTAATTATGTATCTACAGAGTCCTAATACTACCCCTCAAGTTGGAAGGTGTATATTAATAATTTCCAACTTGACTAGTAACCGAGACAAGGCTAAGGAAGATAGGGCCTTTGTAAACATGTTAGCTAGTTGCAAACTTGAACGTATAGGTAAGACCTTGAGAAAATCTTCAACAATCTTAATCCCGAACAAAGTGGCAATCAATCCCGATGTGTTTAGTCCGCTCATGAAATGTTGGATTTGAAGCAATCACAATGGCAGCTTGATTGTCACAAAAAAAACTATTGTTAGTAACAAACATGTGATATGAAGATCATTGAGCAACTAGAAAATCCACAATAATTCACTAGTCACCGAAGCCAATGCTCTATATCCAGCCTCTGCAAATGATATCGAGACAGTAAGCTACTTTTTCAACTTCCATGAGACCAAGAAATCTCCTAAGAAGATACAGAACCCAGAAACGAAGCAGCAAATATCAAGGCAGACTCTCAAATCTACATCAACAAATGCCTTAAGATGAAAATTGGTCATAGGTTTAACCAAAACACCTTGCCTTGATGACCGTTTTAGATACCTTAGTAGGTGATGAGTAGCATGAAGGTGAGCATTTGTTGGTTTTTACAAGAATTGATTGAGATGATGGACAGCAAAACATACACTACAAGAAAATTCATCTTCAGTGACAAATTTTTAGTAGTGTAAGAAAATTTTATTGCTAAATGGTAATTTACAGCGACACAATGGAAAACATATTGCAGAATATTATTTTTAGTGACAAAATTTACATTGGTGTCACTGAAACAATCTGTGACGCACAAACCAACACCACTAAACATTAAAATTCTTTAGCAACATATTACATTATCTCTAAAAGGTTATTCAAAAAATATAATTAAGTAAAAGGAAAAAAGCCACCCTTTCCAGTTTTTCCTCCCACCTTTCCAAAATTTCAACCTCCATTCTCATTTTTCCTCCCTCCTTTCCCTCTTTCTTTTCTATCTTTGATTTCCCTCCCCATTTTCGATTTCCCCAACCTCCTTCCCCTCTTCGCTCTCTCTTTCCCGAGATCAATCCCTCCGGCATCTCTCTCAACATCACCTCCAAATTGTTAGATGAGTTTCCTCTCCCCCGTCACCATTTTTCCCCCTCACTCCCCCCTTTGTATTCCCCTCACTCCCTGTCACCATCTTTCTCCTCACTCCCCCGTCTCCATCTTTAGCCAATTTTGGATAAATGATTTTAGATAGAAACTTAAATTTTGTTGTCCATTGTGATTTCTTATGTACACCGTGGTTTCTTAGAAACATTAGCTCTAAATTGTTAGAAACATTATCTTTTGTTGTCCGCTGTGGTTTCTTATGTACACATACGCCACAGTCGCCTCACATACACATATTCAAGAAATTTGTTTCTTTTCCATTTAACTGAGCATTCACATCAATGGAATCACTTCCAATCTTTCATCATTTTTATAGTCACCATTTTTTGTTTTTCTTGCATAATTTCTTTGAGATATTTTGCTATTATTTAACCATAGATTACTATTTCCTTCCTTCCTTTTTAGGCTATAGTTGAATTAATATATGTTGCTATGTAGTATAAATGATTTTAGATAGAAAGTTAAATTTGTTCAGGTTATTCGGGTTTAGGTGGTGCAGCCAAATGAATGAGTGTTACACTGTGAATCATCATTGGACTCAAAAACTTAAGCTAATGAGTTATGATGAATTTAAAGTTAAAATACCATTGTACTAATATGAGGTTTACTGAATTTTAATTCACATAATTTCAAAGATTAATCCTTGTACTTTTAATCATTCTTAAATTTATTCGCTCAAAGTTAATTTTTATTGAAATTGGTTAAATAATTATAATAATACTTCATGTAAGGAAATACTATATGTGCATATGTTTCAAAATTTAGAGTAAGAATACTAATAAAGAACAAAAGGTTTTTGAAAAATCAACTATTTTTTCTTGTAGTGTGCCTCTCTAAAAAACAACAAGGATGCTGCTCCCACGCGAATGACATTGAATGCCGACCAATCCTCACGTTAATGGTTCTGAACGCCAGCCACTCAAACGCCGATTTCAAACGCCTTTTCACTATTAGGTGGCCAAGTCTTTAAAGGTATGAATCTTACCCAATCTTTCTATCTTTACGTTATCCTTATTACTTCTCAATAGACATTGGTTCAAAGAAGAAGATTATGAGATGTTGTTGTTGTTTATTTGTTGTTTGCTGATTTTGGGGGAAAAGGAGAGACGAACCTTGATTATTAATTTGATTACTTATTAAACAACGGGTGATTGGACGTGAGTTTGGTGTTTGGTCTATGAAAATTACTAGTGGTTTTGGGGTTATGGATCTTTGAAATCTGAGGTTTCTGATGTAGGATTTGAGGACTGATAAGAAGGAAGAGTTGTTGGGAGTGAAAATAGCATCAAGAATGGGGAATTTGGGTTGTGAATTGGAGATTATGTTAGGAAACCAACAACTCTAAACCCTAGTAAGTGTATAAAAGCACCATTTATGTTTCTATCTCTACTCATCCCTGGTCCAAGGTCTCTTAGTAAAGAAATTGATATTTACCTACAACTACTGGTAGATGAGTTAAATGAGTTGTGGGTTAATGTCGTTCGAACATATGATAGTTTCAGTGCTTCTTTCTTCCAACTTCATGTTGCACTATTGTAGGAAATCAATGATTTTCTAGCTTATGGTGATTTATCTAGTTGGAGGACAAAAGGTTATAAAGCATGTCCAGTTTGCAATATTCATACAAGCTCAATGGGACTAAAGAGCAAAATTTGTTATATGGGACATCGTCGGTATCTACATTTAACACATAAATGGTGCAAAAAATAAGCAACATTATGGAAAACAAGAAATGTGAGTAGCTCCGAATACATTATCTGGACAAGATATTATAAATCAATTGAATTGAATAAGTTTTCCTATTCTCAGTAAGAATCTCACAAGACGTGATAACAAACGAAAAAGGATAATTAGTTAGCACAATTAGAGTAAAAGAAGCATTTTTTTTCAATTTTTCTTATTGGCAAAACCTTAAACTACGTCATAAACTTGATGTGATTCATATTGAGAAAAACATATGTGATATTTGGTGGGTACCATATTGAACATCGAAGGGAAGACTAAAGATACCATTAAAGCTCGTGATGATTCAGCTAACTTGAATATAAGGAAGGAGCTTCACATACAAGAAATAAAAAATAGGCATGTCAAGCCTCATGCATCTTACACATTAAATGCATCTGAAAAAGTGAACTTTTTTACATTCTTGAAATCTATGAAGTTTCCTGATGGTTTTGCTTCCAATATATCTTGGGGTGTAAATGTGAACAAGGGAAAAATATCTGGTTTAAAAAGCCATGATAGTCATGTTTTATTACAAAGACGTCTCCTACTTGGCATTCGACCATATCTATGCAAGGATATTTATATAACTATATCAGAATTGTCTAATTTCTCCCATGGCCTATGTAAAAAAACTTTGAGCATACCAGAATTAGACAAAATGCAAGCTGATATAGTACTCATCCTATGTAAGTAAGAAAAGATATTTTCACTAGCATTTTTTGACATAATGGTCCATTTAGCTATCCATTTGCCATGAAAAGCAAAAATTGTTAGCCCTGTTAGATATAGTTGGATGTTTCTAGTTGAAAGGTATGTAAATTCTCTTATATTCTTTAATCTCACTTTTATGTTGTAGGCTGTTAATACATGTGCTTTCGATATTATGTATTAGGAGCTTGTGATATTTACAACAATATGTTAGAAACAAAGCTCGACTAGAAGGTTCAATTGCTGAGGCTTACATCATAAGTGAATCTTTAAATTTTTGTTCTATGTATTTACATGGAATTGAAATAAGGTTTAATAGAAGTGATCGGAACAGTGATAATATTGATGATGACAAGAGCAATAGTGGATTATCAGTTTTTTCTGGACATATACGATGGTTAGGTGGTGGCCAATTTCAAAAATTAACTTCGGATGAGAGAGAAATAACATTGGTATACTCTATACAACTGTTATAAAGTAGAACCTTATCTTCAGTATATATCGCTTATAAATTTTTATATTTGAAATATAAATGAAAAATTAAACTAACTTGTAAAGTTTAGGGAGCATATAGAGTACTTGAATCAAATAATGGACATGGTGATTTGCATAAGAGGCAACAACTAGAATTTCTTGCATGGTTTAAAACAAAGGTACGCCCTTGAGCATGGTCATACCTCTAAGTTAGATGACTCTATTTTACCTAAACATTGTCTTTTATGATTAGACCCAAAGGTTGCATCATGATAAAATGATATTCGATGATTTGTATGCCCTTGCTTGTGGTCTAAATGATTATGCTCGATTTTATAGTGAGTGTATAGAAAATGGAGTTCAATATCATACTAAAGATCGTGATAGTCGTTGAACCATGGAAAATAGTGAAGTTACGGTGCCTAGTGATGATGAATTTGGGCAAATCATTTTCTATGATGAATTACATGAAATAATAAGACTACAATACATTTGTATGAAGGCAATTAATCTTTTTAAGTGTGAATGATATGATACCAATTCACAAAAAGGTCGAATCATGATAGTTGATGGCTTTACATCGATTACCAGTTCACAAAAAGGTCGAATCATGATAGTTGAGGCTTTACATCGATAAATACTCGTTACTGGTGGTACAAAGACGAGACATTCATCATTGTAAGTCAAGCTGTACAAGTATTCTATTTAGATGATTACAAACTTGGTCAAGACTGGAAAGTTGTTCAACAATTTCAACTGAAAAAATGTATGAGATATTTCAGAACTTGAAAGTGTTGAAATAGAAGTAACAGTAGATGTAACTGAACCTACATGTTATCCTCAAGTCGAAAATAACCTAAATTCACAAACATTTAATAGAGAAGATGCTGAAACTTTGATATTGAAGATCAAGTAGATTTACTTGTACAAGGTAATGAAGAAGCATCAACTGATGAAAAAGATTTTGATTTCGATCATTCTAGAGATGAGTCAATGAGCACACATTTAAACACATCACTATGTGACAAAGATTGTGATAGTGATGCATAAAACTATTTGTAAGGTTATACATAACTACTTAATCTTACATTATATATATATGAATCTTAGATTATTTTTTCTTTTATTGTTATGTTACAGGATGTCGTCAAGAAGTCTTGGACTTGGAAATCATAGTAGGTCCACCTCAAGCGTCTCACAAGTAAGCAACAATAATGAAGATTCTATTAGTGAGCAAGAAGTTGGTTCGATAAATTCAAATGTTTAGGGTAATGTGTTAATTTCTATGAATAAATATCCAAATTTCTTATTGTTGGGTTGTATGTCCTAAAACTCGTAGTTTGTAATGTTAAACGTATTCTATTATCAATAAAGATGTTATTGACGTTTATTCAATAAAACTGTTATTGAATATGTGAATTGCACTTGTAAAGTCTAAATCCAATAACTAAAGATCCATGGCTATTACATGAGTACTTGAACTTTATGTGGAGACATAAGAGTGGATCAGGTTCGAGTAAATAGTCAAAATGGTCTATAGTATAAGAATAAGGTTGGGTACCTTATTCTAGTAACACTATCGGATGCGGCCCACTCTGTAGTTGTTACAATTTACTGCAAAGTGCTACAAAAGAAGTGATCCTGATTCATTCATATATTGACATGAAGAGTAGGGGCATCTTATGCAATGAGTTTGCATAAGATCGGACCAAGAATTAAGTCACTCTTACTTTATAACAATGTTTACTGTTTAAGATTATTTCAAAGCGATGACTTATGTAACTTGACCTTAATCCTGAGGTAGCTATGAACTCCTGTTTATTCGGGATTATCCTTAGATTTGCATGGATGAGGGTTGACTCAATAGCGCCGGCTCAATAAGTCTCCCATTTCAGGGATAAGATTGGGTAGATAGCTAGGGACATAGGGTGCAAGATGAAATTCACTCCTACCCGCTTTTAGGGATAATAGAGAGGTTCTTCCCTTAAGTGCTAACTCTGGGTCTTGAACAATGAGCCCCACCCTCTCATTGGCTCGAGAAGGACTCAGTTTAGTGATTGGATCACAAATTAATTGTTCATTAGAGGATCAGTGGGACTTAAGGAGCAAGATCTAATCTCGGGGGTAAAACAACATTTGACCCAGCCGTTACTACGAACAACCTGTGAAGTGTTAACTTACTAATCATGGTTATATTGAGTGGACATAATATATCAACAGTGAGGGGAGTGCACTACTAGGCTTTAGTGGAGTGACCTGGTAGTTAATAAATGGTGGTTAATTAGGTTAAAGAGTTTAGTCGGTTAATCGCAGATCGTTGGAGCCCATGATCTGTAGATCCATGAGGTCCCCCTAGTAGCTCATATTGGACTAAACCTTAGAACAGTGTGACAAACGAATTTGAAGCGTTCAAATTCGATTTTTGAAGCAAAGCATTAAATATGTATGATATATTTAACCTAATGTTTAATTGTGAATTAAACATAAAGAGAGAGAACATAGGAGATGTTTGAATAAGATTTAAATATCAATATTATGAATAGTGATTCATATAATTGGGATAATTTTTGGATTTAATATTAAATTAAATTAATTAAATTGTTTAATTACTTATCTAATATTAATTTAATTTTAAAATTGATTATTAGAATTAATTTTGAAATTAAATGAAATTGGTCAAAATTGCATTAAAAGTTAAATTATTAACTAGGTAAAAAATGCAATGGAAGTCAAATTGTTGACTTTTGATTTTTGAAAGTCAAAAAGTCAAATTTGTTGACTTTGAACTTTGAGAGTCAAAGTTTGTGGGGTTGATGCCCTAAATCTCGTAGATTCCTTAGTTTGTAAACACCTGTATGAACAAACACTTGTAATGTAATAATATGAGATATTTTCTTCGCTGTTGTCTATGAAATATGGAATATTATATTTTTATTAACCACAAACTAATAAACTAAGATCCTTGGTTATCGTTGTAACTTAAGCGTGTATGTGAAGACATTCAAGTGGATCATGCCTTAAGTGATAACCTAAATGGTCTGTAGTATATGGATAAAGGAGGGAAACCTTATCCTAGTGACACTATGAATACGACTCGCTTTGTAGATGTTACAAGTGTTGTAAAGTGCTACAGATGGTATGATCCTAATCATTCATGTAGAGACATACGAGTGGGGATGTCCTATATAAAGAAGTTTTTATAAGACCGGACCACGAAAATGTTTAGTCTCATTATATAACGTTGTTCATGACAGAGACTTCATTTCACTAGGATGACCATAGGTAGCATAACCTTAATCCTGCGTGAGTTGGGAACTTTTGCCTATGAGGGCGATCCTTTGATTTGTATGGGTTCGAGTAGCCAGATTGCCGAATCATACTTACAACTTTGGGGATTCGTCTGATTTGGGAGCTGGGAACTCAGCTACATAAGATGGAATTCACTCCTTCCCCGAAGTAGGGGTAAGTAGATAGATTGCTCCCTTAAGGGCTGATTCCAACACTTGAATGATGTGGCACTACACACTTTCTCATGGCTCGATAAGTGTCCATTCATAGTAGGACTATGATGTATTGTTCATTAGAGGAATCAGTGGTACTTATGGTGTTAGATGTAACTACAAGGGAAAAATGGTAAGTTGGCCTAGCTGTACTTACGAGCGATCTGTGAAGGGCTATTGTACTATTGATTGGTTATATCCAATGGACACAGAAATATATCTGTAGTGAGAAGAGTGCAACTGTCTGTTTTTAATGGAGTGCCGACAGTTAAGGGATGATGGATATTGTGATTAAAGAGTTTAGTCAATTATTCACGTACCATTGGAGCTTAAAGCTACAGGTCCATAAGGTCCTTTTGGTAACTCAATGGATTCAAGTTGAGAATCAGTTTTTGGTTTAGCTTGAAGTGTTCAAATTAACAAGAGAGAATTCGATTATATATGATATAATTAAATTGGTTCAATTATATGTGATATAATTGATTTGATATATTAGATACATTGATTGGAGAAATTGATATAAATATGATCTATATTAAATAAAGGAGAAAAAGAACTATGGTTTAAATTTTACATATGATGTGATATCAAAACTATAGGTTATAAATAGAATATGATAAGTTAGTTATTATACTTATTTATAATAATAACAATTATGAGATAATTGTTTGTTGGTTATTTATTTTCTCCATTAACCGTGAAAGTGGAAGGTTATTTTTAGTTTTAATAACTAAAGAATAAAATAAAAATGTTTTCATTTTATGAATGATCGCTTCATTATTGATTTACTAATCGATCGCTCATGAGAGACTATACGATAGCCCTCACGAGAGATGAAACGATTGAGCGAGAGACTAAACGATCGAGCGAGAGATTACTAGATGATTGGCTAGATGATTGCTCTAGAGAGCGAGAGATTGCTAGACGATTTGCTAGACGATTGCTCACAAGAGCGAGAGATACTAAACGATCAAGTACCCACTATCTATACGATAGACAAAACCTTTCTCCCACTTACTTGATCATGTAGTTCGATCATATACTTCCTCCTTCCTTCTACCAAATTCACACAAAGCCCACACCTTTTGGATTCTCACTCCGAGAATACGAAGGTTGCCGAGTGGTTGTGTCAAGGGTTGCTGTTCGAGGATCAGACTATTTGTGATTGTGATGACAACGAGAGATTGTTAGACGATTGCTCATGAGAGAAAGATATTACCAGACGATTTCTCACAAGAGCGAGAGATTTCCAGAAGAAGATTTCTTCAAAGGTCTGTCTCTCAATTCCTTTTGTTTTAGTAAGAAAGTGATGATGGAAAATTAGATTACCAAATCGTCAAGGACATGATAACTAAAATTAAGTGAACTCAATATGCGATGCATGTTCTTAAAGTATGCATTGATTATCATGCGGGTGGTCATGCGTTGGAATGAACTATGCGTTAACGAATGTATGCGATGGCCATGCATTCCTGTCACAAGTTTTCTTGCGCTTACGCCAAGTATAACGCGAACGCAAGTTTCTCGAGTGATCTGAGATCAAACTCAAGGACTTGTAGCTAGACGTATGCTGTAATGTGTATGCAGCAGTTGAATAAAAGAATGATGGAGGGGTTTCTATGCTAACACTACTCCTACTTCTAACTAACAGATAAAGCAATGAGAATATGAATGAGAGGTAGAGACATGACAACCGTTGATGCGTAGTAAATGCATGGAAAATAGATAAAATGTGAGGATGTCTTCATCACAACCTTAAGCTTGGCTGCAAGGGCAACCTTAGCCAACACAAGCTATGCGATCATGCTACACACACTTGAGCCTAATTCTAGGACATATGCGATGTATATGCTATAGTGCCGAGAAGCCTATACCTAAACCTCCATAACCCACTCACGTGCTCTCGTCGCATGAGCGTGATAGCCGCATACCACCGTATCCTACTTCTGGATGCATGCAATATCCTCTTCGTAGGGTGCATACGTTGTGTGATAGCAAACGGAGCTTATTTCTAAGTTCCCCATTCTTGCTTATGCGTTCCAATCCGCTCTCTCGAGTCTTAGATTTGGTTTTAGACTACTCTCCCAAGTATGCCTAAATGATGAGTGATGCGCTCATAAGATAAGGTAACCGCATAAACTTGGTTGATGTAAGATTATTCCTATCTCTAGTAAACAGTAACTTACATTGCTTAATGCATCCAACCACTTACCCTCCCGGGCAGTTAGTTGTTGCTGACTTTACTTATAGACAAGCATTGCGTCTGCCTATAGACAGGCGTTGCTACAACTTCACACTAAGCAAATAAGGTTTTCTCTCACACTCATGCAATGCACACCTCTCGGTGGTTTGCTACATGCTTCATATCTCTAATCCACATGACTAAGTATGCGATACTCTAGCAATCTCACTAAGTGATGCAATGAAAGTTAAGGATGCTAAGTAAAGAAGATGGAGATGGAATCGAAGAAGACATAAAAATGCATTAAACACATAATGTATTAATTCCTTAATCTCAAAATGTAATACAATACAATATAAGAATAGAAGAGAAAATGAAATGACCAGCTGGAAGCAATGTCTTGCTCCCAGCAGATATGTGTCAAGGCTACTAGTGGTGCCATGGATGGGCAGTGGAGCTGACTCTCTCGAGATCTAACTCCAGTCGAAGGCTCCAGTCGTCACTCAAAATGGAGGAAGGAGAGAAAGAACTCTCAAGCTTTCTTCTCACGCATTTTTCTGGATCGTAGGGATAACCCTGGATAAGTTGAAATTCTGCTCAGCGGCTTCTATTTATAGAGCTTGGATCGCCAACAACATTTATAGACTACTCTGATTTTGACATTTGTGGCGCATTAATCCTTTTCTGAATCTCTGCTGCTAACGGCATGGTAGGTGAAATGTCAACATCATCTTTTGGTTTTCCTGAGATATGCGTTGATGCGTTCATTCCATCAACCTTGCGTTGATCCCTCTATTATGCGTTATCGTGTAGCTGCAAGCGTGCAGTGACCGCATTCGCTAAACACTGCAACTTTACATGATGACTGCAATCGCTTGACGATCGCAACTCCTGTGGGATGGACGCATGCAGCTGATCACCCCAACACCCATGCGTTGATCGTATGCGTTCGCCTTTGCGATGAAGAGTTTCTTCGCATGCGATCGTCTATGCGGTAGTCCGGCTTCCGCATTTGTGTCTACTTCCTGCGTTAGCTATAAAAATAGACAATTGAACGCATAATGATGTATAATAATGAGTTAGCCGAGATTCTCAATGTTGAACGCCGCAAGCTCATTTTCTCATGAATTCCTAACATAATTGCCGCATATTATGCTTAACAACCCTCATAATTCTAAATAAGAGGCCTAAGATGACATGCATTTTTGCATGTCATCAGAAAGCATGTTGTAATTTTCTCAATAATGCATAACTGTTCTTGTATGTTTGTGAACGTGTTTATTCTTTCACAATGGGCTTGAAAAGATCTTGCTTCCACTCACTGGTTCTCTTGAATAAGTGTTCCTTCAATTGGTATCAGAGATAGGTTGTTCTGATATTCCAAATCCATTGATGTATTGAATTGCATTTACATTCTTGGTGGGTTTTAAGCATGTCTACATTATGTTTAAGTGTTAAATGTTGTTGTGGATGTGGATTAATGGAGTTTCTGGGATGATTGCCTCTGGTTATTGCTTTTTTTTACATTTCAAAGTTAATTGTAAGGGCCCCTATGTTTTTGGGCATATTAACTTGCTATCGAGTCTATAATTCAAAGAGTTTGATTTTGTAAGAGTTGCTCGTGATGAAGCTTCAAGGCATGGAGATGCAGTTTACTTCGAGGAAGAAGAAGATCAAGAGTTGGTCCGATCGTGTAAAGGATGGGGGTAAACGATCGTTGAATATGGGATACTCGTTGCATGGTAGACGCATGCACAAAACGATCGTGTAGGCCAGCATGCTTCATCACATAGTCACTGGCTACACGATCACTCGATAAATGTTACACGACGTTTGCTCCTCGATCGTCTAGACGATCATGCTTCATCACATAGTAGTCGTCAACACGATAGTTTAGGCTTGTGTTTAAACTTTGTGCGATGCATGATCGAGTGGCCTTCATGCTTCATCGCATAGTCAAAGGTACTCGATCGTTGCTACACGATCATGTTTACTTGACCAACTTTACTAGACGATCAGGAAGCGATGCTTTGCCTGGGCGATTCAAGACCTGGTTCACCTTTTTGAATCGGTTTACTCGATGATTTATGTAATAGATAGATTTATTTTATGTTTTTGAGGCTATTCATCCAGGTCCATTAATTTTGGTGAATGTACATGATATGTATGTTTAAATTATATGTCATATAGTATGTCATATAGTTTTAAATCCCACCATAGGTTATGCATTTGTCATGCATCATCTCTATATTGTAAGAGGTATGATATAGTAGCTTGCATGATTAAATTACTTCAAGAGCATGCTCATGCATCATATAATTCTCTATGTTCTTTGTGCGTGAGATCATGGAGTCCCTGCAAGGAATATTTGGACAATCGCTTGGACAACTCAAACACGAAGCTCTGAAATGCATCTTTAACTCCAAAATGGAGGAGGATACATCTGTTCGAGAACATATTCTGAACATGATGGTCCACTTCAATGTGGTAGAGATGAATGGGTCCCACATCGATGAGGAAAGCCAGGTTAACATAATTTTGCACACATTACTAGAAAGCTTCCTGTACTTTGTCAGCAATGCTGTGTTGAACAAAGTTGATTATTCTCTTACAACTCTCCTCAACAAGTTGCAGATATTCCAATCCTTGTTGAAAATCAAGAAGAAGAAGATCGGTGAGGCAAATGTTGCTTCATCTTCTAAGAAGTTTCATCGGGGTTTGACCTCAGGAACTAAGTCTGCACATTATACTTCTAACACTACCAAATGGAAGAAGAAGAAGGGTGGTAAAGGGAAGGGGAAGGCATTTTCTAACCCACAACTTGCCGCACAGCGGGGTAGGCGACCAACATCGGTTGAAAAAGAAAAATGTTTCCATTGCAACCAGGATGGGCATTGGAAGCGAAATTGTCCTTGCTGGTTGAAGGAGAAGAAGAAGGCTAAGGCCAAGGAAAAACAAGGTAAATATGATTTACTAGTTTTGGAAACTTGTTTAATGGAGAATGATGATTCTGCTTGGATTATAGACTCTGAGGCCACTAATCATGTTTGTTCTTTTTTTTAGGGGATTAGATCCTAGTGGCAGCTTGAGGCTGGTGAGATGACGATACGAGTAGGCACCGGGCACGTTGTCTCAACTATGCCAGTGGGAGGGCTCTAGTTGGATTTACAAAATAAATTTATCATTTTGAATGATGTATATGTTGTTCCCGAGTTAAAGTGAATATAATTTCTGTAAAGTGTCTAATTGAATGTAAATATACTCTCAACTTTTCGGTGAATAAAGTGTTTATTCTGAAAGATGGTGTTGAGATTTGTTTAACAAAACTGGAAAATAATTTGTTTATGCTAAAGCCGTTAGCAAGAAATTCCCTCCATAACATAGAAATGTTTAAAATTGTCGTAACTCAAAATAAACGACTTAAGGTTTCTCCTAAAGAAAATGCCCAACTTTGGCACCTTCGATTAGGGGCACATCAATCTTAATAGGATTGAGTGGTTGGTGAAGAATGGACTTCTAAGTGAGTTAGAGGAAAATTCTTTACCTGTGTACGAGTTATGCCATGAAGGCAAAATGACTAAAAGACCTTTTACTGGAAAAGGTTATCGAGCCAAAGAGCTTCTAGAGTTAGTGCATCCTGACCTTTATGGTTGGATGGATGTGCGAGCCATGGGAGGCTATAAGTATTTCATCACTTTTAATGACGATTACTCATGGTATGGGTATGTTTATTTGATGCAAGGAAAGTCAGAATCCTTTGAAAAGTTCAAAGAGTTCAAGGACGAAGTTGAAAACACATTGGATAAACGGATTAAAACACTTCAATCAGAGCCGGGTGGAGAGTTTTTGGATTATGAGTTCCAAAACTATATGATAGAACATGGAATTGTTTCCCAACTCTCAGCGCATGGTACACCTCAACAGAATAGTGTATCGAAGAGGAGAAATAGAACCCTGTTAGACATGGTTTGGTTGAGGATGCTTCCTTATCGAACTCGTTTTGGGGTTTTTCAGTGGAGACTGCAGCTTATATCCTCAACTGTGTTCCTTCCAAGAGTGTTGCTAGAACACCTTTGAAGTTGTGGATCGGGAGTAAAGCTAGTTTGCGCTACTTTCGCAACTGGGGTTGCCTAACACATGTGCTTGAGGCTAATCCTAAGAATCTGGAACCACGTTCGAGGTTGTGCCTATTTGTAGGCTACTCCAAAAGGACACGAGGTGGTTACTTTTATGATCTTAAGGAAAACAAAGTGTTTGTGTCGACAAATGCTACCTTCCTTAAGAAGGATCATATGAGGGAGCACAGTCCATGTAGTAAAATCATGTTGCATGAACTTTCCAATGAAGCTACTGAAACTTCAACGAGAGTTGTTGAAGAGCCTGCTACATCAACATGAGTTGTTGATGTAAGTTCATCTAGTAAGTCAAATCCACCTCAAGAGTTGAGGGAACCTCGACGTAGTGGGAGGGTTACGAACCCACCTTTTCACTATATGGGTTTCACTGAAATCCTGGCTATGGTAGCCAATGGAGAGGTTGAGGATTCGTTGTCTTATAAGAAGGCAATGAGGATGTTGACCGAGATAAATGGGTCAAAGCCATAGATCTCGAGATGGAGTCTATGTACTTCAACTTAGTATGGGATCTTGTAGATCAACCTGATGGGGTTAAACCTATAGGTTGTAAATGGATCTACAAGAGGAAAATGGTTGCTGATGGGAAGGTGCAAACCTTCAAGGCTAGACTTGTGGCAAAATGTTATACCTAGGTAGAGGGAGTTGACTATAAGAAGACTTCTCACCTATTGCCATGCTTAAGTCTATCCGCATCCTCCTGTCAATTTCTTTATATTATGACTATGAGATATGGAAAATGGATATCAAGACTGCCTTTCTGAATGATAATCTTGAGGAGACCATTTATATGGTGCAGCCCGAGGGATTCATAGCCCAAGGTCAAGAGCAAAAGGTTTGCAAACTGAATCGGTTCATTTATGGGCTGAAATAGGCGTCTCAATCTTGGAACATAAGATTTGATACTGTGATCAAATCTTACAGCTTTGACCAAAACGTTGATAAGCCTTGTGTCTACAAGAGAATCATCAATAGTTCAGTAGTTTTCCTAGTGTTATATGTGAACGATATCCTATTCATTGGGAATGATGTAGGTTTACTGATAACAGGTAGAAATACAAGCTATTGTAGCCTTTTATTTAGAATTACGAGGGCTAACAATCAGAATATGCGGTGATAATGCTAAGAATTCATGTGAAAAGTGAGCTTGCGTTGATCAGCATTGAAAATCTCGGCTAACCCAATATTATTCGTTATTCTGCGTCAAAATGTCTATTTTTGTAGCTATCGCAGGAATCGATTACATGCAGTGAATCCCAGATCATCGTAAAGTTGATCGCATGGAGGTTGTAGCTACAGAGTAATAACCATGATAGAAGGGTGATCGCAAGGTTGGTGGAATGCGATGGTACTTCGGAAAACATGCATGAACGCATACCTTGGGAGTACCAAAAAGATGATGTTGACATTTCACTTACCCCGTCGAAAGTGGTAGTGATTCAGAGCGGGACCACCAAAGCTATCGGTGTTTGAGCTCTATAAATAGAGCTTTAAAGCCCAAATTCAAGGCATCCAAGCTTCTGCCTTAAGGCAGATCCTTGTGATCACAGATGAGAGCAGAAGCAAGACATTCTTTGAGAGTTCTTCATTTCTTCAACCCATTCCGAGTGACGACCAGAGCTTTACCAGATATAGATCTCGAGAGAGACTACTCCACCGCCCATCCATGGCACCACCAACAGCCTTGACATACATCTGATGGAATCAAGAGATTGCTTACATCTAGCCCTCCACCCTTCTTCTTATCCTTGTATTGTATTACATTTTGGCTTAAGACATTAATACATTTTGTAATCAATGCATCTCTTTATTTCCTTCAACACCATCTTCATTATCTTCTTCTTTATCATCCCTTACTTTCATTGCAATGAACTAAGTAAGACACAAGCGTTATCGCATACTCGATCATGCGACATAGAGATATGAAGTATGTAGCAAACCACCGAGAGGTGTGCGTTGCACGAGTATAGTGAGTTAATCCTCTTTGTTTAGTGTGAGGCTGTAGCAACGTTTGTCTATGAGTTGTCGCAATGCTTGTCTATGAGCTGATTAGCCGCAACTAACTGCCCGGGAGGGTAAGTAGTGGAACTCACTAAGTAAAGTAAGCAGTGTTCCTAGAGATAGAAATATTCTTATGCTCAACACAACCATGCTTATAGAGATATAATGTGGCTGACCACCGAGAGGTGTGCGACGCATTAGTGTGGCGAGCTGGGATTACCTTTGCGACCAAGCTTAAGTTTGTGGTGAATTTATCCCCTCCACCATTCTATTTATTTTTCCACATTCTATTTGATCAATAACAATGACTTGTTGATTTTGCATCTTATTATGAAAATCCAATAAACGCATCCTTGGCTATAGTTTGAATGCTGTAACTTTATGTAGTGATATAAACAGGATCAAGTTGACAGTATATAGCCTAAATGGTCTAATAAGTATATAGATGAAATTGGGTATCTCATCTTGGTAACACTATTAGATGCGGCTCACTCTGTAGTTGTTACAAGAAGTTGTAAGGTGCTACAAACAATGTGATCCACAAATCATTCATGTTGAGACATGAGAGTGGAGGCATCCTATTTAATAACTAGAAGAAATTCGGGCTTTAATGTTGGTTGGAAAAAGTAAAATCAGATGTATAATGTGGGTTTTTTTTTTTTAAAAAAATGAATCTTTAATGTCGATTTTAAATCGACATTGAAGATGGGCTTTAATGTCGGTTTAAAACCGACATTAAAGTTGTAATGTTTTTTTTCTTATTTTATTAAATAATATATCCCTAATATCCGCTCTTTCTCGATTTCTTTACACCCAAACCCTATCTCTGTCGCACCGTCACTCGTTCTTCAGCTTTCTTCGCTCGTCGTCGATTTTCTTTAGCTTTCTTTGCTCGCCGTCGATCGTTCTTCAGCTTTCTTCGCTCATCGTCGATCTCCTTCACGTTGTCGCTCGCTTGTGTCCGTCGATCTCCTTTACGCTGTCGATCTCCTTCTTCGCTCGTCCGTCGATCTTCTTCACGTCATTGATCTCTTTCTCTTCCGTGAGAGTGTTTATTTAAACTTCTGATCATTTACAACTCCTTTCATGTTTGAGTAGTGTTGTAATTTTGAGCAGTGTTATTTGCAACCTCTGATCATTTGCAACTCCTTTCATGTTTGAGCAGTGTTGGAATTTTGAGTTGTGTTATTTGTAATCTTTGAGCAGTGTTTAAGTTCTTTTTTCCTTTCCATATACATTCTTTCACAAAACCATTTATAGGTTATTCTGAATAATCTTTGATTTCAAATGATAAAAGAAGCAAGTGAAAATTTCAATACAATGTCAACTATATACATGTTTGTAAGTAAATTTCTTTTGAATTCATCGTTTAGCTTGTAAAATTAGTTTATTATGTTGATGACATTTTGTTCATTTGATTTTGGTTGCTACAATTTTTCAAGGATAGAACCAAAGGGGAAGGGAATATTTTATTAGGAGTGTTAATTACTCAACAGATGATGTATATTTTACTTTTTCTTATATAAATTCACAATTTCTATAGATTATGTTAATGGCATTAATTTGACTTCTCAATTGTTGTTTGTGATAATGTCTGACTGAATAAAACCCAATAGTTTTAGTAGAGAGAGTGTGAGATTGTTGGATGGTTAGGGTTGATAATTGAAGTCATTTTTAGCTTGCCCACTTGAGGAAATGACATCTTCCAAACTTATAGATTAAGCCCTCTGGTCAAACTAGTAGGATAATTTTGATTCCTTTTGCTAAACGATGGAGAACTCTGATGATATTGAGGCTTGAATTTAGCAGACTCTAAATCTTTGTTTGGTTTTTGTGAGTCATTATCAGGTGTGAGCTTCTAGAGATTGAAAGGGCAAAACAAGTAAGAAAGATGAAAGTTTCTTTTTCTTTTTCCTTTTCATAAAACATGGAAAATGAGATGATGTATCATACAACAGTTATCAATGTAGCTCCTAATTGGTATGCCTATTTTATTTTGCTTAATAGATGTGTGAACTAATTGGATGTTGGTTTCACTATCTCGTTTTCTCTATGATTAATTCGCTTGAAATTAAAGAGTGCAAACTTTGGATTGTTAGTGAAGTATTTTAGCCTTTGAGTTTGCTTGTTCAACTGCATATTTAGAATTAAACATTTGTTGCTTTTAGTTAGATATTACTTGTATTTTCTGAATACAACTTCTTACTTTATTATCCAGAATAACCCTGGAATTTTGTTTTTTTTTTGGATTTTCTTTTCATCGATAGGAACTGAGTCCCTGATATTGACTCATACAAAATCTAAGGACACGGTTTATTATGATATTTGTTTTGATTCAATACTTGATTTTTTTTCATTTGTTAGGTTCAAGTTTGACTTGTAAGGCTAAATTTTGATTCTTGGGGATTTGGAAGGAAGATAGGAAGATTGTATTGGACGTGTTTTAAGATGGTTGACAAGTGGAGAAGGTGCACCCAACACAAAAAGGACTTCATAACAACATTAATAACAAGGACAAGGTAATATTTATAAGATGCTTATCTTAAAAGTCTAGTTGTTCTAAATTTGTTGATGTTGCATATTTTACAATCATAATTTTATGCTTTTAAATTTTACCTTGTTATTTTTTTGGATGAAAATGAATAGAATGTCAGCTGGGTATGGTTTATGGGTCGACGTGTTTATTAAAAATGGTCTACAACATTCAAATATACCGAATGTCATGAGTTGTCCATGTTTGAAATGTGTTAATGCAAAGACTCTAGATGTGAACAAAATAAGAGAACACTTATTTTTTAATGGTATAGATCAAAGTTATCAGACATGAATTTTTCATGGTGAATCATTACCGATTAAGAGAAACAATGAAAATGTGTCTACTAGTGAAAGAGACGAAGTTGATGAGGATGATGTTGATGTTGATGACACAATTGGAATGTTTGAGGCTGCATACAATAACTATTTTAGTGGAAAATCCGATAATTTTGAAGAATTATTAGATGATACGAAGAAACCATTGTACCCAAATTGTAAAACTTTTTCCAAAATATCTACATTGGTAAAGTTATATAATTTAAAAGCTAAATTTGGATGGAGCGATAAGAGTTTCACTGAGTTGTTGGAATTAATTCATGACATATTACTTATTTCTAATGAAATTCCATCTTCTACTTATGAAGTAAAAAAGAAGTTGGGTACTCTTGGAATGAAGTACGAGAAGATTCATGCATGTAGAAATGATTGTTGCTTGTTTAGAAAAGAACTCTCTAATGCAAATGTATGCCCCATTTGTGGTACGTCAAGATGGAAGCTTCAAAAAAAATTTAAACGAAAGGGCTAAGAATATCCCAATAAAAATCATGTGGTATTTCCCCACAATTCCAAGATTTGAAAGAATGTTTCGAAGTAAAGAAACAACAAGTTTATTGGCGTGGCACGCTAAAAAAAAAAAGAAACAGATGGTTTATTAAAACATCCCAAAGATGCCCTATCGTGGAAAAAAATAGACAATTTGTGGCCAGAGTTTGGGTCAGATCCTAGAAATCTTCATCTTGCTCTTTCGACAGATGGGGTAAATCCACATGGAGTTCTTAGTAGTAGATATAATTGTAGGCCAGTGATGTTAGTGACGTACAATCTATCTCCATGGTTGTGCATGAAGCAAAAATTTTTGATGTTGACTGCACTAATATCTGGTCCTAAACAATCGGGAAATGACATAGATGTGTATTTAGCTCCGTTAGTAGATGACTTGAAAAAACTTTGGAAAGATGGGGTAGAATGTTACGATGCATATGAAGAACAACGTTTCATGCTTAAAACCATTTTATTATGGACCATTAATGATTTTCCTGCGTATGGTAACTTATGTGGTTGTACGGTTAAAGGATATCATGCATGTCCAATTTGTGGAGAGAATACTTCATCCACTTATTTACCAAAAGGGATGAGGATGGCATATCTCGGGCATCGCAAGTTTCTACCTCGCCATCATCCATGTAGGAAACAAAAGAAAGATTTTAATGGTACACAAGAATTAAAATTTGGTCTAGAACCATTGAGTGGGGAAGAAATTCTTGCAGAAAGAAGTAAGTATCAATATTCATTTGGTAAGAAAAGTATCAAAGAAAAGAACAGTGGAGATAGCACTTCAACTTATTGGAAGAAAAATTCTATTCTTTTCGAGTTAGAATACTGGAAGTATCTTGACGTGCGACATTGTTTAGACGTGATGCACATTGAAAAGAATGTATTGTGCAAATCTTATTGCACATTGCTTATATTCCTTGGTAAAACAAAAGATGGAATAAAGACTTGATTAGATTTTAGTGGAACTGAACATTAGATTAGAGTTAGCCCCTCAAGTAGGAGAGAAAAAAGTCTTTTTACCTCCCGTATGTTATACATTAGACCACGAGTGAGAAATTTGAGCTTTGTAAAGGTACTATCAGAAATTAAAGTACCTAAAGGCTATTCATTGAAACATTTCAATTAGTGTCGCCTCACAGATTTGAACTTTACGGACTTAATGTCGCATGACCATCCATTCTTATGCAACATTATTACCAGAAGCCATCGTGAATATTTTACCCAAACATGTAAGAATTGCAATTTACTCGCCTATGCTTCTTCTTAATGCATATGTTGCAAGGCGATCAATTCATCTCAGTTAAAGGGTATGCAGAGAGGATATCGTGTCCGACTCTATGCCCTCTAGAGAAGTATTTCCTCCATCACTTCTTCACAATAATGATACACTTGTATGCATCTCGTAAGAGAAATTGAGTTTTGTGGAACTGTTTATTTGAGTGGATGTAATCCATATTGAACGAATAATGAAAGTGTTGAAAACTTATGTACGAATTAGAAATCGATCAAGAAGGATGACTGTGTTGGAGAAAATTATATTGTTGAAAGGACTATAGAGTTTTGTTCTAAATCGATCTGGTGTTAATTCTATTGGGGCTAAACTCTGTCAACAAAGAAAGAGAATTCAAACATTGATAGAGTATTGTCAGCTGCTTCTTTTATCCAGATCGACTAAGGATGAGTTGGATAAGCTCATCTTTATGTTTCATTTCAAATGTAAATTGAATGTTGCATTCCTTTACGATCGAGTCATGATAGATCTTCATCTTATTCTTATTTTAGGTTACTTGATTATTCATAATCTTTACTAACTTTTTGTCATTTTATAATAGACAACATATGGATATTTTGTCTAAGCTCCAAAATTATGGTAAAAATAAAAGTAGAAAGTGGCTTCAAGAAGAGCATAATCGTACATTCAGTCGGTGGTTGTCCACACGGGTAATCTATAGAGACCTACTATTTGATGTATAATTAAATGTTAACTACTAAAATATTATGAAATATATCGTAGGTTGCACTAGCTCTCGAAGTTCTCAAAAATTCCATATCGCCTTCTTTGAGATGGATAGCTAATGAACCTTGTCCAATTGTGGCAAAATATTCTGGTTATGTGGTCAAAGGTTTCTACTATCACACAAAGAATCGCGCTGATGTTAGAAGGGTTCAAAATAGTAGAGTTAGTATAACGGTTACCACAATGCAAGTCTCTAGTGCTAAGGATAAAAGGCTCGTCATGTCAGATATGACCTTTTATGGTGTAATACAAGAAATATGGTAGCTTGACTATAATGGATTATTATTTATTTTATTCAAATGTAATTGGGTTGAGAATAGAACTGGAGTCAAAACAGACGAGTTTGGGTTTACTATTGTAGACCTCAATCGTATTGAACATAAATCAGACCCATTTATTTTAGCCTCTCAAGCAAAACAAGTGTTATATGTAAAAGACCCCGCAAATTCAGGTTGGTCAATTGTTTATACATCTCCACAACAATTGAGGATGATTTTTATGAAGATGAAATAGGAGATATGCTACAAGAGTGTGGTTGTGAAGGTATGCAAAGAATGCCCAATGTTGATACATTTACTGAGATTGATGATACAACATCCACATACATTAGACATGATTGTGAGGGTCGATAGGTTGATAAATAATGTACTAAACATGGTATGTCATTTATTATGGTTATATGTATTTAAATATTGAGATTATATGTTTTTTGTGTGAGTAATGTTTTTTTTTTTTTAGATTGACATGGAAACTTAAACAAGTAGCAGCAAGGATGATAGAAATATGATCCCACAAAAACATAGTAGAATAAGTATACCACGTGGCCCAACTACAATGTCTGAGTTGACACAAATAAGGACATCTGAGCAACGGTTGACCATCGATTATAATGAACATGGACAACCGGTTGGATCTGGAGCAAAGAAGATGCAAAGTCATATAGGAGTTTTTGATCGACAACAAATTCCTATAACGTATGATTCTTGGAACAAAGTTCCAAACCATTTAAAAGACAAACTTTTTGATTGTGTAGCGGTATGTTTTCTAAACTTTTAATTCATGTGCATAGTAGTTTATTAGTTTATTGTTTAACTACTTTTTGATTGTGCAGATGTCGTCATTGTGGACTCTAACGTCGACATTGTAATACTAATGCTCTGCATCTAGGAAGTTTCGATTCGACTTTCAAAGACAACGTCTGACTCAATAAGTTCATACTTCCCATTAAAGGTTGAACCCTCGGTCTTCCAATTTGCACCGCAACAATATATCTCATAATAGAGCTTAAGATCATTGAACATTCAGAGGTTTGTCATATGCAAACGATTTGAGTGAAGATGGAGCGTAAGTCATTCACAATAATAACATGTCAACATTATCACTGTTTTTTGACATAGGTAATTTTCAACTAGATTTTGCTTGAACAGATAAAATAGTGTGTTAAAAAGCAAAGACGTGCGAATGTGTATATAATCAACCACATTTCTCGGAAGGGCTATTGCGACATCTTGGCCAAGGATTAGTGAGTTATTTGACTTATTAAATTAATTTTATTCTAATACTGTTTATGCTCAATTAAATAGTATGTTCATGTATGATAACCTATCTCGAATGATCCCTGTCTTATCGTGGCGACTTTATGGAAAGACAGAGAAAGGAAGAATAATGCAATACTTTGATGAACGTTACTGCGAGAATTGGGCCAATTGGATGCCAAGTATATCATATTAATCAAATTTGATGACCATATTATATAAGTTTAATAAGTATGATATATATATATTGTGTAAAATTGTAATATGTTTTTACAGGATAAATTGGCTGAAGGTTTCAATGAAGGTGAAGATTGTTCCACTAAAGCATTGGGTACGGAAGAACATTGGGGACGTGTTAGAGGAATGGGTGATTTTGTTTCCCATTCCAATATTTTCAAATTAGTAAACCCAAAGTCCTTCTATGAGCCAAGAAATTGAAGAGGCTTTAGTAAAAAAAATGTTCCGAGCATGGTAAGTGGTGTCAAGAGAAAGAACTCACAACAGATAATCCATCAGTCAAATCATCTGTTGGAAGTGTATCTAGCCTAAGTGCATCTGAAGAAGATACTGAGAAGATGTCTAAGAGAAGAAGATACTGAGAAGATGTCTAAAGAAGATTTGGAGGTAATTTATTTATTTGTGACTTTTTAAATTTTAATCATATGTACGTGCTTAACGATGCATGACATAAGTTCTTCTTAACATTTGTTAAGGCGGACACCATGCACTTTAGCTATGGAAATGTGGTAATATTGTTGCAGTAGCCATACATTGATGATGATGTGTCATGCTTACTGTTAAAGTTCTGATTGACATTGTCATTGAGAAATTTCGCCTATACCAATTCCTTGTGAAGGTGGGTAAAATAGAATTCTAAAACCAAGCAATGGGCAACTTCGTAAAATGGCCTCGTGAACTTGTAGTTATGGTTGACGAGAAAAAAGTATGTTTCCTTTTCAGTTATTGAGTTTTGGTTTATTTATTAATTTTCCTACTTTGAATTTTTGTAACTTTGGTTATAGTAGGATCATTCAACCAATTAAGAGCTTCAGCCAGTCCTCCAAATATACTAACGCTAATGGTACTATCAAATTATTGAAACGGACATGCATGCATAACATGAACGATGTAAACATGACCTGTATTCTCTTTGGACGAGCATATATTTGGAAGAGACAAAATTTATTTATTTAGGCGCGATGATCTGCTTCAATATTGCAATATGATTGAAATAGGCTACATGTGTATTTTTGACATACATTGCGTAAGTATTACTCATCTAGATTCACTCATGTATACTTGTTTTCATGTTGATAAATAATACTTTTTACTTTGTTTTAGGTATCTTTAGATGAATGTGGTCGTGAATATTACGAAGAAGTTTTCTTAATTGATCAAGCAAGATATCGCCACAACGTGAGCTCTAAGATATCCGATCTAGAAATTTAGTCAATCAACTAGAATTGGCTAATTTAGACCAATTAGTCCTCATTCCACATAACACAGGATAAGTAATACAAGTTCTTAGTTATTTTTTAATTTTCATTATACATAAGTAATATTTTCAAAAATAGTTGCTTATTATAGTTATCATTGGATATTGATTGTAATCAATCTACAAGAAAATTGTGTGTTTATGTTTTGGATTCTCTTCAAAGCAGGTTCAAGAGGATTTCCATGGAGTTATAATATGTAAGTGTAATTGAACTTTCTTAGATCTTAATTGAGTATTATGTTTAAACTAATGTTTTTAAAACTATTGAGTGGATTGAAAACATGATAAGCCAAGCACGATCTCCAACTATCGATCTTCTCCAAAATGGAAACCTGTAAAGATAAATTTATAATCATTTTTTAACAATTTATGTTCATTCGACTTCTTTATAAAAATTTAACAATTGTTTCAACTTCTTTATATGCAGTGCCCTCATCAATTAGATTCTGTAGGATGCGGGTACTATGTGCAAAAGTATATACACGAAATAGTGCATAATCCTACTACTCAATTACTAGCCTCGTATGTAAATTTATTTATTTTTATATAGTATTAGCTTTAATTTAATAAATGGACATAAACTTATGTTGAATTTATCTTTTTTTTTTTTTCCTTTTTGTTGTTCAATTCAAAAGAGCATATACGCAAGGAGAGATCGACGTAATTCGGACCTAATGGCAAGTTTTGTTGGCCGATTTGTGTAAGGATGTAATTCTTGTTTTTTGTCTCAATAGAATGTAAATGTTAGCTTAGAATGAATGTAAATTTATCTAACCATCATCTTTGTGAATGGAATTAGTACTAATATGATATTTGTGAATGAGAGAAATGATGCTTGGTGTAAGTATTCTATGAAAGTCTGGTTCTGGTATTATGATTCTTGTTTTGTGATAAATTCATAGGTAGAAGATATGATCTGTTTATTATTGGAAGCTGTATTCACGGTATTGTGATTCTGGTATTGTGATTCTTGTTTATTCATGGAATTAGTACTAATTGATATTTGTGAATGAGAGAAATGATGGCTTTGTGTGAGCTGTATTCTATGAAAGTCTGGTTCTGGTATTGTTTTGCAAATTTTGGTGGATAAATTCATAGGTGGAAGACAAATATTGATGAGTATATGTAATGGATTGGAATATTGATTCTTATTTGTGGATAAATTCATAGGTGGAAGACTTGATATGTTTATTATTGGGAGCTGTATTCATGGTATTGTGATTCTGTTTAATTCTGGAATAGTTACCTAATTGATATTTGTGAATGAGAGAAATGATGGCTTTGGTGTAAGCTGTATTCTATGAAAGTCTGGTTCTGGTATTGTTTTGAAAATTTTGGTGGATAAATTCATAGGTGGAAGACAAATATTGATGATTATATGTAATGGATTGGAAATATTAATTCTTGTTTGTGGATAAATTCATAGGTCGAAGACAAATATTGATGGGCTCGCCATGAATTTTTTTTTTTATACTTTTTAATATAAAACAATGATGGAAATTTCCTAACCCAACATGAGACATATAATGTCGTTTTTAACTTATTTGACCAAAACAATGGATTCGGCAACGGAATTTTAAAAAAAAATGGACAGATTCGGGCTTCAATGTCGGTTAAGAATTGAAAAAAATGGACTATTTTCGTGGTCCAATCTATATGCAAACTCATTCACTAGAAGAATTGAAAAAAAATGGGCTTCAACCGACATTAAAGCCCGAATTTCTTCTAGTGAATGAGTTTGCATATAGACTGGACCACGAAAATAGTCACTTTTCTTTATAAAGACCGTTTACTGTTAAAACTGACTATTTCATTTATTATATAACCTAGGTTAACTCAATCTTAATCCTGAGCTAGCTATGAACTCTTGTTTGTTCAGGATTATCCTTTGATCTGCAAACGGTGAGAGTAGCCAACAACACTTCTCAACAAGCTTACCATTTTGGGGATAAGACCGGATGAATAGCTGGGGACATAGCCTTGCAAGATGGAATTCACTCCTACCCTATTTAGGATTAGCAGATAGGTTGTTCTCTTAAGTACTGACTCCAGGTCTTGAATTATCGAGGCCTCGCCTTCTCATGATAGAGAAATGATTTGATTCATAGAGATTATGAATCAAAATTGTTTATTAGAGAATCAGTAAGTACTTAAGGAACAAGATGTAGTCACAGAGGTAAAATGGTATTTTTGACCTAGCTGTGAACAGACTGTCTTATTGAAAGAGTTAAACAACATACAGTGGAAATATCAAGGATCCATAAGCATTCTAATTCACTAATTTTGGCAAAAACTGAAACATGCTCTTCTAAAAAAAGTGGGTTTTCAAAACATACCTTTGATGAACTCTCCAAGAAAACGTTTATTCAGCTGCTGTCTTCACTTGTTTTCAACGTGAACCACCTCAAAGCCATCTCTACTATGCTCTTGGAGCTTTAGGCAGAGTTTTTGGACTCAAGAATAGCTTGAAGATGTGAAGAAACTAGAAAAACCTCACAGCAGTTCGACTGAAGAAGACAACTTCTTCTTCAGAAAAATTTCTCTCGAAATTCTGTATTCTCTCCTTCTCCAACAACTCCACTCTTCTTTATATATAATAGATGAACATGCAAAGAGATGGTGTGCATAGCTTGCAGCTCATGCTTGGAGAATCAAAGTAGAGAAGATAATGCATTTTGTGTGAGCATAAAGATGATGGTAATGGAGAAAACCCATTTTCCATTTTGTGCAACATGCAAACGAATTTCCATTTTCTTTTTAAAACATAAAATGACTTTAACCATTTTAATTCAAAATTTATTTTCTTAAATTGATTTCATAAATTAATTTTTAAAAATTAATTAATTTAATATCAAATATTAAATTAAATTTTGCACAATAGTCATCTTTATATATTTTAAATTATATTTAAATATTTTTTCTCTTGTTCCGTTTAATCTGAACGTTTCAAATTAATTTTCTAAGCTACCCTAAAGCTTATCCATTTACGAGCTAGTAGGGGGACCTCGCGGACCTACAGATCATGGGCTCCAAAGGTTCAAGATTAATCGGTTAAACTAATTAGTCCGATCTAACCCCCATTCGTTAACTAATGAGACACTCCACTATAGCCCATAGTTGAACTCCCCTCACTGTAGATATATCCACTTAATAACCATAATCAGTAAGTCGATCCTTTACCATTTCTTGTAACAACTATAGAGTGGGTTGCATCAATAGTGTTACCAGGATGAGATACCCAATTTCATCCATATACTTATTAGACCACTTAGGCTACATACTGTCAACTTGATCCTATTTATGTCACTACATAAAGTTACAACATTCAGACTATAGCCAAGAATGCGTTTATTAGATTTTCATAATAAGATGCAAAATCAACAAGTCATTGTTATTAATAAAATAGAATGTTTAACACGAACTGTGAATTCTAGGACATTTCCAACAATCTCCTACTTGGACTAAAACTCCTGTGAGAACAAATATATACAATATAATGTTGAGATACATAATGGAAAAAATACAATAAACTAGGGCATCTACAATACCATAGACATTTTCCCACTTGCCATAGATTACACTACTCGGAGTCCTAGTCCCATTAGGTAGCCCTCGAAAACTTTAGCCGAGAGGGCCTTAGTGAATGGATCAGCAAGGTTGTCTTTAGAAGCTATCTTTGTGATGAGCACATCTCCTCTGTGTACAATCTCCCGGATGAGATGGTACTTTCGTTCAATGTGTTTTCCATGCTTGTGACTCCTAGGTTCCTTTGAGTTAGCAACTGCACCATTATTGTCACAATACAATGTGATAGGTAGGTGCATATTTGGAATGACTTCCAAATCAGCTAAGAACTTGCGTAGCCATACTGCTTTCTTAGCAGCTTTGCATGCAACCACGTATTCCACTTCCATAGTGGAGTCAGCGATACAACTTTTCTTGGTGCTTCTCTAAACTATAGCTCCTCCGTTAAAAGTGAAAACTGATCCTGAAGTAGATTTCCTGGAATCTACGTCAGTCTGAAAATCAGAATCAGTGTATCCTGTAAGGATCAAATCCTTAGGTCCATACACAAGCATATAGTCCCTCGTTCTCCTAAGATACTTGAGGATATTTTTTACAGCGGTCCAATGACCGTGTCCAAGATTAGATTGGAACCTGCTGACGATTCCAACTACAAAACATATGTCAGGACATGTACACAACATAGCGTACATCAAACTCCCAACTGCAACAACATATGGAATTCTGTTCATCTTCTCAACCTCTTGAGGTGTCTTAGGACATTGTTCCTTCGATAAATGAATTCCATGCCTGAAAGGTAATAAACCTTTCTTGGGATTTTGCATATTATACCTTGAAAACATCTTGTCAATATAAGATGCCTGAGACAGTGCTAATGATCTATTCTTTCGATCTCGAAAGATCTATATTCCTAGAACATACTGAGCATCACCTAAATCTTTTATTTGGAACTGTGATGCTAACCATCTCTTTACGTCAGCAAGAAAACTTGTCTCATTCTCAATGAGCAAAATGTCGTCAACATACAAAACTAAGAATGCTACAGTTTTGTTGACTATCTTCTTGTATACACAAGGTTCGTCAACGTTCTGTTTAAAGCCATAAGATTTGATCGCAGTGTCAAATCTTATATTCCAGGATCTGGATGCTTGTTTCAATTCATAAATGGATCGATTAAGCTTACAGGATTTCTGTTCCTGTCCTGTTTCGACGAACCCCTCTGGTTGAGACATAAAAATACTTTATCAAGATAACCATTCGAAAAAGCTGTCTTGACATCCATTTGCCATATTTCATAGTCATAATATGTGGCAATGGCAAGAAGTATTCTTATTGATTTAATCATGGCAACAGAAGAAAAAATTTCTTCATAATCAACTCATTCTCTTTAGGTAAAACCCTTTGCCACGAGCCTGGCTGTATAGGTCTGCACCTTGCCAGTTTGGTCTCGTTTTCTCTTGTAGATCCACTTACAACCTATAGATGTAACACCTTGTGGTTGATCTATAAGTTCCTTGTCTGAGTTGAAGTACATAGACTCTATTTCATCATCCATGGATTTTATCCATTGTTCCCTGTGAACATCTTCCATTGCTTTCTTAAAGGTTAATGGATCCTCTAAACTATCATCTTGTATGATGTTTCGAGTTTTTGTTATACCCATGTAGCATTCAGGTTGTTGAATAACCCTCCCACTACGACAAGGCATCCCCAACTCTTGGGATGGACGTGACGGAACAACAACCGTTATTGATGGATGATGACATGCAGAAATGCATGTCATCTTAGGCCTTTTACTTAGAATTATGAAGGTTGTTAAGCAGAATATGCATCGATCATGATAGAAATTCACAAGAATATGAGCTTGTGTCGATCCACATGTCGAATCTTAGTTAACCAGTTATTTTGTGTCAATTATGCGTTCAATGTTCTATTTTTGTAGCGAATGCAGGAAATGAACGCAAACGCGGAAACTGAACCATCGCATAGATGACCGCATGTGGAGAAACACTCCATCGCAAGGCAAACACATCGATCAATGGATGGATGTTGCGGTAATCAGCCATATGCGTCCATCGCATGGGAGTTGCGCTCATCAAGTGATTGTGGTCATCATGTAGAGTTGCGATGTTGAGCGAATGCGGCCATTGAATGATTACGACTACGTGACAGTGTATTCTAATGGGATCAATGCAAGGTAGGTGGAATGAACGCATCAACGCATCTACCTCGAGAAAATCCAAAGCTATTGTTGACATTTCACCTGCCACGCAGTTAGTGGCAGAGGTTTAGAAAAGGACTAACGCGCCGAACGTCAGACTCAGAGCAGTTCAATTAATGCTATCGGCGACCCAAACTCTATGAATAGAAGCCAATGAGCTGAAATTCATTTTATCCAAGGTTTTCACCTGAGGTTTGCCTATAGCGGATCCTTGCAATCCAGACAAACGCGTGAGAAGACGGCTAAGAGTTTTTCACCTCCTTCATCCATTCTGAGTGACGACCGGAGCCTTCGACCGGAGTTAGATCTCGAGAGAGTCAGCTCCTCCGCCCATCCATGGCACCACCGGCAACCTTGACGCACATCCTCTGGAAGCAAATCTTCGACTTCATCTCCATCTTCTTGCTTAGCATCTTTATTTTCATTGCAACACTTAGTGGAATTGCTTTGGTATTGCAAACTTAGTCATGTAGATTAGGGATATGAATTATATAGCAACTGCAACATGTAGATTGCATACTTAGTCATGTACATTGCATACTTAGCATCTTACTTGCTTAGTGTGAAGCTGCTGCAATACCTGTCTATGGACTAACACATTGCTTGTCTATGAGTAAAGTCAGCAACAATCAACTGCCCGAGAGGGTAAGTGGTTTGACGCATTAAGTAAGGTATGCATTGTTCACTAGGGATAGTAACAATCTTAGGTTAGTAAAGTTTATGCGATTGTCTTGTATTATGTATGCTTCATTCGTCCATTAGGGATACTCGGGAGGGTAGTCTAAGGACAGAATCTAGACTTGGGAAGGTCAGGTCAGAATCTAGGCTTGGGAGAGCCAGATTAGAACACATAATACAAGAGATAGGTGCTTAGGAATGAGCACTATTTGTTTTTAATGCATCGCATGCATCCTAGAGATAGGATATGATTGAATGTGGTCACCTTTCTTTCATGCATTTTACATCATCGCATAGGACAAGAGTAGAGACTTAGGAATAAGCTCTATGGACACATTTGCATTCAACACATGCGTCCTAGAATTAGGAGCACCGCATTTCCATTGGAAAATGACTTGCCGTGTATGGTTGTAGCATGATTGCATGCCTTGAGTAGGGTTGCCCTTACGATCACTCTTAAGTTTTGCAATGAAAACATCTCCACATTTTATCCATTTTTCCACACATTTATTTCATGTCAAGGTTTGTCGCATCTCTACCTTTCATGCACATTCCCATTGCGTTGTCTGTTAGATAGGAGTAGGAGTAGGATTAACGTAGCAACATCCCCTCCATTCTTTTATTTAAACCGCCGCATACACATCACCGCAAACATATAGTTACAAGTTCCTGTGTTTGACCTCGGATTACCCGAGAAACTTGCGTCCATGTTATACTTGGCGTGAACGCAAGAAAACTTGTGGCAGGATGCATGGTCATCGCATACATTTATTAATGCATATTCATTCCAACGTATGACCATCGACGTATGACTATCAACGCATATCTTAGGAACATGCATCGCATACCGCGACCAAGGGAAGTTGGTTGTCGAGTAAAATTGACTTCCAATTTTCCGTCACCAATGGACCAGCATGATCAACAACTCTTGTTGATTTTTCTATAGTATCTTTAGATAGTTCTTGCAATATTAGTTTACTGCGAAGTAGATGATTCTTAATATGATCCTCTTCCAAGAAAGTTGCATTTGTTGAAACAAACACCTTATCTTCTTGGGGATCATAAAAGTATCTTCCTTTTGTTTCCATGGGATATCCTACAAATAGGCATAATTTCGAACGTGTTTCCAATTTTTTAGAGTTTTGTACCAACACGTGTGCTGGACAACCCTATATGCGGAAATGACGTAAACTTGCTTTGCGTCCTTTCCACAATTGATATGGTGTTTCTGAAACACTTTTGGATGGAACAATGTTCAGAATATAAACTGCAATCTGTACTGTATATTCCCAAAAGGATTGAGGTAATTGAGCATAACACATCATAGACCGAACCATGTCCAACAAGGTTCGATTTCTCCTTTCTGCAACACCGTTTTGTTGTGGTGTTCCAGGTGCTGTGCGTTGGGATTGAATTCCATGATCTACTAGATAGTTCTGGAATTGCAAATCTATATACTCACCACCTTGATCAGATCGAAGTGTTTTAATTCTTTTACTTAGTTGATTTTCAGTCTCAGCCTTAAATTCTTTGAACTTTTCAAGAGTTTTAGACTTGTGACTGATTAAGTAAATATAGCCATATCAAGAGTAATCGTCAATAAAAATGACGAAGTACTGATATCGTCCTCGAACTTTAACATTCATTGGGCTACAAAGGTCTGAATGTATAAGTACAAGAGGTTCTTTGGCACGAAGACCTTTGTCAGAAAAAGATATTTTTGTCATTTTTCCCTCAAGACATGATTCACATGGAGGTAGGGAACTGTCTTCCAACTGATTTAGATGACCGTTTTTTACCAATCTCTCAATCCTGTTGAGATTAATGTGATCAAGCCTGAGGTGCCAAATATTGGCGTTAGAAGAAATTTTCCGCTTTTTATTATGAATTTCAGCTGTTTTAAACATCTCTATACTTAAAATAGCTTTTACTTCTATTGGTTGTAATATGTATAAGTTATTTGCAAGTCTAGCAGAACAAATATGAACACCTCTTGAATAAACAAACACTTCATTATATTCAAAAGATACACTGTACATATTTTCTAAGAGACAAGAAATGGAGATTAGATTCCTTTTCATCTTAGGTACAGAGAACACATTCTTGAGTACGATAAAATAATCTCCAAAAAAGAACTTCACATCTCCCATTGCTTCAGCTGAAATGACTTCATCTATGCCCACCTTGAAAGTCATCTCATATTCAGAAAGTCTTCTCCAAGAACTAGTTTTCTATAGAAAAGTACATATATGATTAGCGGCGCCTGAATCGAATATTCAGGTAAGGTGAGAATTTTCCACTATACATGTTTCAAAACTAGTAAATCATATTTACCTTGTTTATTATTTTCTTCTTTCTTTTCAGCCAGATATTTTGGGCAATTACGCTTCCAATGCCCAACCTCTCCATAATGAAACATTTTCCTTTGGGAGTTTTGTTTTTGTTTTTCTTCGCAGCAGTTTTCTTTTTCCCTTATTCTTTCTTTTTCATCTGTACGGTTTTATCTTTAGGAGAAGAAGAAGGACCGGCTTTCTAATCATCAACAGGTTTCATACCAGACATAGACCCTTTGTAAAACTTTTTCGGTTTAGAAATAACATTTATTTCTTTTTCCTCGAGTTTTATCATCAATTGATAAGTTTACAATTCATTCAACAACATCGTTAAGTTATAAGTGATTTTGTTCATGACAACATTTGTCCTGAATGACAGATAGCTCTCAGGAAGAGATTCCAGTATCATGCTCACTTGACTTTTTTCGTCTATCATAGCCCCGTGAGCCTCTGCGATATTAAAATGGACTATCATGTCAAGAACATGTTCTTTCACGTTGGTCCCATCCTTCATATGTGTCACATACACATATTTGATAGCTTCATGTCTAACAGACGATGATGGTTGCCTGAACATCTCTTGTAATGATGCCATGATCTCACGAGCTGTGGGCATGACCTCATGTTTCTTCTTGAGAACATCAGATATACTCGCCAAGATATAGGCCCGGGCTTTTTCGTTCGCCCTTACCCACCTATCATAAGCATCCTGAACATTTCGAGTCACCATTGAACTGGGAACTAGAGGACACTCCTCCGTTAACACAAACCTCAAGTCATCTACTACTAATATTGTATTGATATTTGATTTCCAATTGGCGTAACCCTCTCCGTTAAATTTGTCAGAAGCAAGCAGTTGTATAATCGAGTTTGACATTGCTGAAACATTTTAAACAAATTTTATTAAATATGCATCTAAATCCATTTTAGCAAAACTAATAAAGTACCCAATAAATCTTTATTTATTTGCAACGATACTTAAGTGATTTAGAACAAGTGCTACCGTGGGGCAGTCAAGAATTCCTTCACAGAAGCAAGACAGTTCTTGACCAAATACTATTATCTAGAATAACTCATACCCCAATAGTTCTTTTGGTTATCATTTTTGGTCAAGATCTTTACTAACACTTAGTAATTCTTGAAAGTGTGACCCGCCATTTTCAAATCTTGTAGGACTATATGAATATGCCTCCGAGGGAGAAGACAATATCCAAGACGGAACTATAAGACCCTATTCATTTTATTGAAGCTTGGGTCATTTCGAATCCTATGTTACAACCCTCTGTAGGGATCACCGTGGTTAACGACTAGCTAGTGCTGCATAAAAACGACAGTAGGCGTAACATAGGAATCTCATGGTTCAAACTAATGGAGGAGACCGTAGGACAATGTTGACACATTTCCTTCACCCACTTACTATGAACAACTTCTCTCATTCACATTGTTATTGATCCATGCAAACACTTTCCGTATGGAGCAGTCGAGGTAAAATCGACAAGAAGCCGAGAATGGATCTCATGGTGTGAACTCTTGGGACGTGAGAACTAATAACTATATATCAAATATATTGTTAATCTTCCACGGAAGTGTTCTAAATGTTTGGGTAATTTACTTAGGCATGACGACTAATTTCATAAAACCTAAGTCTAAGTGGTTTATCCAAATATAACTCTTATAATTGGATTTAACCTACAATGTCTAGGTGATAAACCATTTTATTAGCTCACATCACTCACGCAAGCTCATAAAATTAGTTAACAACTCTCAATTGTTCGGTCATAATCCCTAGGTAGGATGTGTTCTGTAAACCAACTTAAGTACCCCTAGCCTTAGACAGGTGTATGAACCGATATGAGTTTGTAACTGTATTTTATAAGGCAATAATCTATTTTAACGATTAAAATTAGTTGTTAACCTATGTGAGCATGCAACTGTTCTTTGTAATGGATTTTAAACGTCTAACCAATTTTATAACAACTTAAAAATTTTAGATATGCTTAACATCCACAACATTCAACAAAGGTATATAATATAACTATTATATTAAACATAACCCTAACATGCATACTGTATATTATAACAATTATAACATACTGTCAATGCATGTAACATGCTTCCTACGATGGGTTTTAAATATACATGGCATACTGTATGCATATACATGAATTTATTTAATTATCACGTACATCTCATGCATAAACAATTAAATACTAACTGTTATGGTTTTCGTTTTGGCATAAACAAGCAAACAGACATTTAACTATTACAAACAACTTCATAATCGTCTTTGAACTGCTCGAACCGCTCCAAACCGAACCCAAAACAACTTGAACCGGGCTGGACGAGTCTGAACCGGACCAACCATAACCATTTGAGGCTGAACTGGATTGAACCTTGAGTAAATCGGTCGAACCGGTTGCTCTTAGTCCAACCTCAATATGCTACTAAGGCCAATTGTGTAACGTCTGGATGTAATCGTCTAGTGTCATCGCCTAGGGTTGAGAGGAAGTACACAATCGCATAGTATTTCCTGAAACCTAAACGATCGTTTAGCTCTATAGCATAGGACTAGGCGATGGTTTAGTTCCATCATAGTGCAATCGCTTAGCTCCCATCCGCATAGTACTAAGCGATCGCATAACACACCTCGCCCAGCGCATTCAAAGTCGTCTTTTTAGTATCCGCTGCAGCTAAAACGATTGCATAGCTCCATCGTATAGAACATCAACCACGTTGCATAACATTTATCTACACGACTGCTTAGTCCGCGACCAAACGAACTCATGCTATCAAGCGTAGTAATCGAATGGTCATCGTTTTAGTGTGCATCATTGCTAAAAGATCATATAACGCCATCGCTTAGCAAAAACAATGCATCCTCTAGTTCCCACAACAAAAACTAAACGATCGCGTAATTCTATTGTATAGCAAATGAACGCATCGTTTAACTCCCGCAGGTACACGGTCGTTTAGCGTTCAACATCACAACGACCAGCGCATAATACTAAAGGATCGTCTAGCTTTTCTTCTCATCGTATAACATCTGAAGCTAAACGATCATTTAGCAACTGGACCTCAGCAACAAATTTAAGCAGAAGCTGAAAATTCTCGAACAGTAGCTTGACCTCCTTCGCTTGTTTCTTTAATTACATCTTAGTTTCAACTCTAATGACTCCAAATAAATTACAGACTCTTGCTAACACATAAATTTTCATCAACCAAGAGCCAATTAAAAATTTAATTGTGAAATTAAAGAGAATAAAAATGCCAAAACAAAGAAAACCATAGCAGTGCATCAGTTTCATATATCTCATGAAAAAAGACCCACCTTGCCAAAATTATACCAAATTGAAAGCTTAAAAGATGCTCTGATACCAATTAAAAGAGTTAAACAACATGTAGTGGAAGTATCAAGGATCTATAAGCATTCTAATTCACTAATTTTTGCAAAAACTAAAGCATGCTCTTCTCAAAAAGTGGGTTTTCAAAACATACCTTTGATGAACTCTCTAAGAAAACGTCTGTTCAGCTGCTGTCTTCACTTGTTTTCAACGTGAACCACCTCAAAGCCTTCCCTACTATGCTCTTGGAGCTTTAGGCAGAGTTATGGGACTCAAGAACAGTTTGAAGATGTGAAGAAACCAGAAAAACCTCACAGTAGCCCGACTGAAGAAGACAGCTTCTTCTTCAGAAAAATTTCTCTCAAAATTCTATATTCTTTCCTTCTCCAAAAACTCCACTCTTCTTTATATATAATAGATGATCATGTAGTTAGCAAGCTGCATCGCTTCGTTAATACCTATGTGATCGCACGTATGTGATATGGAGACGTTAGCTAAGCGATCGCTTAGGCGATGGTGCTTCGCAGCATCGTAGTTGCTTAGACGATCGCGGAAGTCGGCCGTTGTGTGGAGCGCGCTAAGTGATCGTGTACTTTAGGCTTCATTTCTTAGTAAAGGTACACGATCGTGTTGTAATAATTAAACGATCGTTTGTATTTTTCTAGATGATCGTATAGTAGATGCTAAACGATCATTTAACTCTGGGAGTGCTGGTAAGCGATAGGACGAATAGTTTGTTTTATCGTGTAGACGATCACGAGGTGCTTAGTACATGATGGATGGTTGGAGAAGCGATGCTTTGCCGGGTGGTTCAAGACCCGGTTCGCTTGTTTGAACCGGAGACTCCTTTTCTTTGTAATAGTTAGCTTTTCTTTTGTGTTTTAAGGCAATTTTACCCGGTTCATCAACTTTGATTGCTTATACATGTGATGTATGGTACTTATATGTCAAAGTGTTTGTCATATAGTTAAAAACCCACCTTAGGTTGTGCAATTACTCATGCATCATATATTATAAATGTTATAATATTGCATGAAGAAATTATTTGAAAGCATGGTTCTCTGATATTCCAAATTACTTGAAAGCATGCGCATGCATCATGAAATATAAGAGTTATATTTTGCATGCACTGAACATTATCATGCATCATCCTTTTCTTATAAATGTTATAGTGTAAGGGTGAATGGAAGCATGTTTTGTTTGCTTCATTGCGGTTTTGTATAAGTGTTATATAAAAGAAGCACCAATGAATGGACAATGCATTGAGCATGACACTTAGGCCGTTTATAAGCGTTATGAATGCCTTGCATGTGTTAGCTTCGCGTTGTGGTTGGCCGACCTTGACCCTTCTTATTTTGAGATCATATTTAGTTTTCAGAGTTTGCCTCGATTTGGTGCCATTCTCGCCTTAATTATTGGTACCAAAAATAAAGCAGTGGATTCAGTAGCTAAGTGTTATAAAGGAAATTAGACCTAAAATCAATAATTCAAAGTTGACTTGGGGTGAACTCAAGTTTTTTTAAAAGGGTTTTAAAATTGAATTGAGATAGTTCTAAGTTCAAATGGTTCTAAAGAGTTTAGTAACCTAGATTAATCTTTTAAAATCGGTTTAATAGGATTAAATTGGTTGGAATAAAAGATTAAATTTTTTGTAAACCTATCTATAACGGACCTTTTGTTTAAGGCGGGTTCTGGCTAGGCTGGGGTTCTTAAGTTAACGGAAACATAACACCCCTACCTGGGAACTATCTGGAAAGTTGAATTAGATAGATTTTTAACAAGCATGCGACGATTTGGTCAAAGACACCATTAAAGAGTTTAATGGATGATGATCAAAAGTTATTCAACTATCCAAGGTAAATATTACTCTTGGGAAAACCTAAAAGTCACTTAGTTAAAATCCTTAGCCGTGTTTTTTCTAAGTAAACTAAACCCTAGGTTATAAAATACTCAGTGGGAGGAGGAGGCATATCAGATATGTCTATGATTCCACTTACGTTTCTCCCTGTATGTTCACACCGTGAGATTCATGCTTTTGGCCTCGAGATGCCCCAGAATGCATCCCCCTTCGGATGGTGTTTGTATGAGTCAATATCAAGGTGGACAGAGAGAGTATTTATAGTAAGTGGGTGAAAGGTGTGTGCCAACACGTCCTATGGTCTCTATCATTGGTTCACACTGTGAGATCATTCTGTACGCCCTTGAGTCACCTTCGATGCGGCTCCCTTCGGATGAGTTTTTTACAGTTGGTCAATATCAAGGTGAACTCTAGAAATGGATAGGGTCGATTTAGGTTTTGCCCTAATTGGATTTTTTCCCTTTGGATTGCCCTTTTGGGACGGACCTCTAGGGCTTAAAATGGTGGGTCACACTTACGGGAGATTGTTAAGTAAGTTAATGATCTCTTGGCCAAATCAATGATGGCTTGTCGTTATAAGAACAAGAGTTTTTCTGGTATTAATGACTGGTTGAGATCTTCTTAATTCAGAGGAGAGATAACTGACCTCCCTTCGGCAGCTTTTGTCCTAAACCTTTGAAGCGTCATTGTGAAACTAGATGTCACATGGGGTTGTTGTTAGTTTTGCTAAAACCTTATTGGATGTTGTTTTTGTTTTACAATGAGTATTTGCTTAAAACCTAACGTAGGTCAATGTGTTTTTCTTTTTAGCAACTTGTTAGTATTTTCGTTTAAAGCTTTTAAAAATGACCGATTTCTCACAATGGAAAGAATCGTGTGAAACGAATTTCGTTCCAAACGACCTCCATCCCACTACTCTCCAAAAGAGGAGACAAAACAGTAAATATGATTTATTGGTCTTGGAGACATGTCTGGTAGAGAATGATGATTCTGCCTGAATCCTAGATTCAGGTGCTACCAATCATGTCAGTTCCTCTTACCAAGGATTTAGTTCCTGGAAAACGTTGCCATAGGGAGAGATGACTCTTCGAGTCGTTAATGGTAAGGTTATTTCAGCTGTTTCTGTAGGCTGAAGTTATTTTTTGACAAGAAACATTATCTGTTATTGGATAATGTTTTTGTAGTTCCTCATATAAAGAGGAACTTAATCTCGGTTTCTTGTCTCATTGAACAAGGCTATACCGTCTCCTTTTCTAAGAATAAATTGTTTATTTTCAAGAATGGAATGAAGATTGGTTCTAGTTCAATGAAAAATATCTTATATGTACTAAGGCCATTAGTCATAAAAGCCTTGTTTAACAGTGAAATGTTCAGTACGGCAACAAGGACCAAAGGTTTCTCCAAAGAAAAACGCCCATCGTTGGCATCTAAGGTTAGGTCACATCAACCTCAATAGGATTGAGAAGCTGTCTCTTATACACATCTAGATGTGTATAAGAGACAGATTCAGTAGTTATTTGTTGACAAGAAATGTTATCTGTTATTGGATAATGTTTTTGTAGTTCCTCATATAAAGAGGAACTTAATCTCGGTTTCTTCTCCTGTCTCTTATACACATCTAGATGTGTATAAGAGACAGGTAGAGAGTATATGGACCTCCAATTCCAGAACTATATGATAGAACATGAGATTGTGTCCCAACTCTCGGCCCCAGGTACACCCTGTCTCTTATACACATCTAGATGTGTATAAGAGACAGGTATATGGACCTCGAATTCCAGAACTATATGATAGAACATGAGATTGTGTCCCAACTCTCAGCCCCTGGTACACCTCAGCAGAATGGTGTATCAGAAAGGAGAAATAGGACGTTGTTGGACATGGTTCGATCTATGATGAGTTATGCTCATCTTCCAGACTCGTGTTGGGGTTATACAGTGTATTCTGCATGTTATATCCTGAACAACGTTCCCTTGAAAAGTGTTTCTAAAACACCTTTTGAGTTATGGAGAGGCCGTAAAGGTAGTTTACGTCACTTCAGGATTTGGGGCTGTCTGACACATGTGTTAGTGACTAACCCAAAGAAGTTGGAATCGCGTTCGAAGGTTTGCCTCTTTATGGGCTACCCCAAGGAAACGAGAGGAGGATACTTCTATGATCCAAGTGAGAACAAAGTGTTTGTTTCCACTAATGCTATCTTCTTGGAAGAAGATCACATAAGGGAACATAAGCCACCAAGTAAGCTCATTTTACGTGAGATCTCAAGTGAGACTGAGACTGCTGAGGGTTCAACAAGAGTTGTTGAATAGGCCGACGGATCAACAAGAGTTGTTAAGGTCGGGACGTCTAGTCAACCATCTCAAGAGTTGAGACTGCCTCGACGTAGTGGGAGGGTTATGAACCCACTGGATCACTATATAGGTTTGACTGAAGTTCAAAACGTCATTGCGAATGATGGGGTCGTGGATCCATTGTCTTTTAAGAAAGCAATGGAGGATGTTGACAAAGATGAATGGGTTAAGGCTATAAACCAGGAAATGGAGTCTATGTACCTCAACAACGTCTGGGAGCTTGTTGATCCACTTGATGGGGTAAAACCTATTGGGTGTAAGTGAATCTATAAGCAAAAGAGAGGTGTAGATGGAAAGGTGCAAACCTTTAAGGCTAGGCTCGTGGAAAAGGGGTATACCCAGGTTGAGGGGGTTGACTATGAGGAAACTTTCTCACCTGTTGTTATGCTGAAGTCTATCAGGATTCTCCTGTCCATAGCCACATTTTATGATTATTAAATATGGAAAATGGACGTCAAGACTGCCTTTCTGAATGGTAATCTTGTGGAGACCATCTATATGACTCAACCAGAGGGATTTGTAGTTCTAAATCAAGAGCAAAGAGTTTGCAAGCTTAATAGGTCCATTTATGGGCTGAAAAAAGCATCTCGATCTTGGAACATCAGATTTAACAGTACTGTCAAGTCGTTTGGCTTTGACCATAACGTTGATGAGCCTTGTGTTTACAAGAAGATCATCAGCAGCTCAGTAGCTTTCCTGGTATTGTATGTAGATACCTCCTGGATTCTCACTCCGAAAATACCAAGGTTGTCGAGTGGTAGTGTCAAGGGTTGCTATTTGAGGATCAGACTGTTTGTGATTGTAATGACATCGAGAGATTACTAGAAAAATGCTCACGAGAGCAAGATATTTTCGGACGATTGTTCACGAGAGCGAGATATTTCCAGAAGAAGAGTTCTTCAAAGGTAAGTCTCTCACTTCCTTTTGTTTTAGTAAGAAAGCATGTTGTAATTTTCTCAATAATGCATAAATGTTCTTGTATTTTTGTGAATGTGTTTATTCTTTCACAATGGGCTTTGAAAGATCTTACTTCCACTCACTGGTTCTCTTGAATAAGAGTTCCTTCAAAGTTTGACAAAGTTAATGGAAAGATCCAACATTTGTGAGTGAGAAATATTAACTTTTTCATGATTAAGTATTATCTTAATTTGAAGACACTTGTCCATAGTGGATTTTTTTTCGCCCACTTTGAGTTGGTGGATTTTTTTTGTGTCAAATTCTCATCAAACTCAAAGTTGCATGTTTGCATGTAATGGTCTTTAAAAGGGAGTGTTTATTGCTTTTGAAATTCTCTTGGCCATAGTGGGAATTGATGAGATTATGTGATAATCTCATCAATTTTTTCTCTCAAAGCTTTAGCATTTTTCCTCTCCAAATTAGTCACTCATCAGATTCCACCATCCCATTCTAAAGTGGGAGAATAGTTGGGAAGACTTTTGTGGTGGTCTGGAGCTGATTTGGAGAAGATTCAAAGACTATAAAGGTTGTATTCTTTACCCCCTTTTACTTGTTTTATTGCATGCATGCTTATCTTTGTAATTAATCTAATTAGAGTACTTTATAGATCCTTTTTCTTCCGCTGCGCATGTGTTCGTTCCATCACTTATAACCTTAAATGTACTAATATTTGATATTTCTTATGAAGGTTCAGGGACTTAAACAAAATGTCGAGGAGCGACTAGAGGGGTTGCTCTTTAATAACGGGCAGAAATGCACATTATTACAGTGCTAAGTTCTTAAACAATGTTGATTTGCGCTGATAAAATATGTTAGATTGCGTCCAAAAGCATTAAGTTTATAACATTGCGGTCGCATGCATTCAGAATATGCGTTGACGCAAGGCGGAAAGAGCGATCACAAGAAATCATCGGACGAGCGTAGCATTACCGCAAGGCTTTGCGGTGATTTATGTTCGCAAACATCTGCTCAAGAAGGATTGCCGCATAGAGCCGGCGCAACTTGGTGGGCGCATCTGGGTGAAAGGCATCATTAATCACGATGGGAGAGAAAGCTGATGACGGTCGAATCCGAATTAAGTTGACACCAGCTAACGATAACGAGTACATTCAGCTTTTCTGTGACAAATATTCGGTGCATCAGCTGTCTCTTATACACATCTAGATGTGTATAAGAGACAGGGACAGAAAGCTGATGACGGTCGAATCTGAATTAAGTTGACAACCGCTAACGATAACGAGTACATTCAGCTTTTCTGTGACAAATATTCGGTGCATCAGTCGGGGAATTAAAGCTATCTCATCTGTGCAATCATAAGAGAGAAGCCACCCTTCACCCCGGAGCTCTATAAATATCAAAGGCATCCTTCAGAAAAGGGGTTAATAAGTTCACCTGTTCACTGATTTAGGACCTTTAGCCGTGTTCATAGTCTTCTTTTATTTTTAAGGTAGAGCAAGGGAAGAGTAGAGATGCCGGAAGATCGCTTAAGACAGTGTAAAAGCCTGAGAAGCAAAAGATTGCTACCAAGCTCTTTATTCTCTTCTTGCATTGATATTTTGTACTTCATCTTTATATTTATACAATGGAAGTTCTTATTCTACATATGTTCACTCTCTTAGCACACATGAGTAGCTAAACTTGTCGAATGGGTTGAGAAGAACTAAGCCAACATGAACTAGGATGTTCGTTGCTTGCGATTATCTTGCATTATGTTGTGCCAAACATCCCTTTAGAGCTACTCGAGAGAGAGTCTAAAGAAAGAGCCAGCATTAAGAGAGCTAGGTTAGAATCTAGACTCGAGAGAGCAAGATTTGAACTGCATAAACAAGAGATAGGGACTTAGAGATAAGCTCTGTTTGCCAACCTGCATCGCATGCATCCTAGAGATAGGAATGGTATTACGTGGTCGCCTTATTTTAGTGTGTGTCATTTTGTCATCGCATAAATAAGAATAGAGGCTAATGTGTAGGTCCTATAGACTTATCATATATCGCATGCGTTCTAGCATTAGAAGCTGTAGCATTCGTATTGAGAGATGGTTTACTATTGTATGCGTGTTGCATGATCGCATAGCATGAACGCATCCTAGGAAGTGTTAGCCGAACCCCTTCTCAACCCGTTCACTGCGTACTCATCATATCTTCCATTTTATCAACTCTTTTCGAACTCCGTTGAATTTGTTTATTTTCATTACCATAACGAACGAAACCAACAACTATTTGAGTTACCAGTTACCATAAAGTGTTCTGAAAAATTACCACCACAACCTTTTTTCCCAAGTCCCTGAGTTCGATCCTAGACTTACCAGAAAACTCAGTGGGGTTTACACTTGGATTCCACTGAGAAAATTTGAGTGCTCAATGCATTTTCATCATCGCAGTTCATCCATAATTCCACATCATAAAATAACGCATCAAGTTTTTGGCGTCGTTGCCGGGGACTTTGGAAAAATAGTGTGTTAATGGTAATTTTTCTGATTTCTTTGCAGACTCTCAATCTATGGCGAATTACGACCCAGAGATTGAAAGGACATTCACACGAAGATTAAGAGACCACCAATAACAACAGTCAGACAAAGAAGATATGGCAGAGTAGCCTAGAAATGGAGCATCAAACAAAAATAACGTCATGGCGAATTCAATCTTTTTGGCTAACGATCGTAATAGGCCCATTAGGGACTATGCATCGGCAAATCTCTATGGTTTCTCTCCAGGAATCATGAGGCCTAGCCTCGACGGAAGCCGATTTAAAATGAAGCCGGTGATGCTGCAGATGATCCAGACTGCAGGACAATTCAGAGGACGGCGTGGCAAGGACCCACAGGCCCACCTCCGTAGCTTTATAGAAATCTGCGCAATTACTTTTGTGTTCCCAAACATCTCTGTCCGATGAAGTCGACTAACTGTTCCATTTTTCGTGTGTGATCAGGCAAGAAAATGGGCGTATTCCCTCGAGCGAGAGAGATCACTTCATGGGAACGGTCGTAGAAAGTTCATGAAGAAATACTTCCACTGACTGAGAATGCTAAGATGAAGGAAACTAATCACCAATTTTGAGCAAGAACATGATGAATCGTTCAGCGATGCCTGGGCGAGGTTAAGAAGGCTTGGTTCGAGACTGTCCACACAACGATTGTGCAGATGCCTTCAGATGGAATCTTTTATCATGGGTTTAAATCCCATTACTTCTCGGGAAACTGCTAGCATCGCTGCCAATCGCGGCAGCCCGGTTTCTATCTATACGTATAAGGCGAGCTAAGAACATCTTGGATCGATATCTAAAAACTACAAGGATTGAAGAGAGAGTGATCAGAGATTGAGAAATTACGGATAAACAGATGCAAGTAATGGTGCTAATTACTTCACTACAAGAATCAAATGACGAATGATGAACTTAATTCAGGGGAATCGTCAATCAACAATCCAACACAGCAAAATGGGGCAAGTCAATGCAATTAGGTCCAAAACGACCACAAGTGTGCGACTTGCGAATGATGGGCATGCACTGGAAAAATGCCCACAGAATCTACAAGTCCTATTACTTTTGTGAAAAATAACCCATTTTCTAATACCGTACAACACGAGGTAGAGTGAAACCGGATCCCAATTTTGCATGAAGAATCAGCAGCAGAATTTCCAAATATGTGGCACAAGAAAGAAGGGCCACCTGGATTCTTTCCGCGAAATAACAGCTCAGACAAGCAAATCAAAAAAGCCAGTAGCTCACAACCCCGCAATCCTCCTCCGTGGAAAACTATTGAAGTAGTATAATAAAGAAAAATGAAAGCTAATGCTGTCAAAGTCAGGCTACGTCCATCCGCAATCTAGAATTAAAACAGATGTGGCCAGATTACAAGTGAGCTAAAAGAACAAACCGCAAGGGGCTCTATCGAGTTCAACAGAACTCCCGCAACCCGGGGGGATCAGTGGTAAAGAGAAAGTCAAGCTGTTGACATTTCCGGATTGTAAAAACTGTGGAGGGTAGAAAGAAGGAGCCTAGCCGCATTGCTCCCATTGCATTGGACCTGAAATTTTGGTGAAACAAGAAGAAGAGGGAGAAAAAGAAGCAATAGAGCCAGAAGTTGCATCCACCTCAAAGCCAATAGAGAAGGGGATCGTGAGAGTGCAGTTACCACCTTTTCCACTGAGACTCAGAAAGAAAAAGAACGAAGAGGTACAGTACCAATGCTTTCTGTCTATGTTAAAACAATTACATATTAATATTCCATTCAGTGAAGCGATTGAGGAGATGCCTGCACACGCGAAGTTTCTGAAGGAAATGGTAACCAAGACGAGGGGTATTGGTAAGTTTGCCATGGTGGCTTTAACACAGAGTTCGAAATCAATAATTCCATCAAAGATGAGCGATCCTGGGAGCTTTACTATACCTTGCTCCATAGAAGGACTGTATATCGGGCAAGCCTTGTGTGACCTTAGAGCCAGCATCAACTTGATGCCTCTGTCGATCTTTAAGCAGTTGAATGTGAGGCAACTTGTGCCCACGACCGTGACTCTAAAACTTACAGATAGATCTCTGGTGCATCTAGAGGGGAAGGTAAAGAACGTGCTGATCACCATCGACAAATTTATCCTACCAGCTGACTTTATCATCTTAGATTACGAAGCCGACAAAGATGTACCCATCATCTTAGGGCGACCATTTTTTTTCAATAGGTCATGCCCAGATTGATGTGCATAAAGGGGAGATCACTTTGAGCATAAATCGACAGAAGATCAAGTTCAACATAATCTGTGCCATGAAGTTTCCTGACAAAGAAGACCTGCATGACTCTGACGACGACCAGAATTTGACTGGAGAAGAAAAGCTTGACGAAAAGAATGAAGAAGAGGATGCAAGCACATCCATTGCTGCATGTAATGCGATCATAAAAAAAACAAACAAGGAAGTTGAGATGATCGCAACCCAAGAAGAGGAGCCAATAGAAAAAGAAGAAAGAAAAACAACGCATCCATCCTTAGTCGAATCACCAGTACTGGAATTGAAGACCCTGCCGAATCACTTAAAGTACGCATTTTTGGGGCAGAATGAGAAGCTGCCATTAATTATTTCCTCCGAACTTAACAAAGACCAGGAGAATGCATTGATGAGCATTTTGAGGAAACATGTGTAAGTAATTGGTTTGACACTCGCCGACATTCGAGGAATTAGCCCAACCTACTGTACGCATCAAATTCGTCCAGAAGAAGACCACAAAGCAATGATCGAACATCAGCACAGACTTAGCCCAGTGATGAAAGAGGTCGTTAAAAAGGAGATCATTAAATGGTTAGATGCGGGCATTATTTATCCGATAGCAAATAGGACGTGGGACAGCCCCGTGCAGTGTGTGCCAAAAAAGAGTGGCATGACAGTAGTCCCGAACGAAAATAATGAACTGATACTGCAAAGGACCATCACCGGGTGGCATATTTGCATGGACTACCACAAGCTAAATGCGGCAAAAAAGAAAGATCATTTTCCTCTACCGTTAATTGACCAGATGCTAGATCGTCTAGCCGAAAATGACTTTTACTATTTTCTGGATGGCTGCCAGGTATAACCAGATTATGATTGCTCTAGAAGACCAAGACAATACCACATTCACCTGCCCATATGGGACCTTTGCTTCTCGCCGCTTGTTGTTTGGCCTCTGCAATTCGCCAAGTACGTTCCAAAGGTGCATGATGGCCATCTTTTCAGAATATCTTGCTGTCTCTTATACACATCTAGATGTGTATAAGAGACAGGAGGCTGACAGAAAATTTGATTTTAATGACAATTGCCTCAACGCATTCAGGATTTTGAAGAATGCACTGACTAGCACACCCGAGTTAATTGCACCGGATTGGACACTTCCTTTTGAATTAATATGCGATGCAAGTGGGTATGCGGTGGGAGCAGCTTTGGCACAGAAGAGAAAAACAATCTTACATCCCATCGCATATGCGAGTAAGACGTTAAATCCTTCTCAGACCAATTATACCACCACAGAGAAAGAGCTACTTGCGGTAATTTTTCCGTTGGAAAAATTTAGAGCATATCTGTTGGGAACAAAGGTACTCATCCATACTCATCATTCGACTATAAAGTATTTGATGACAAAGAAGGATGCAAAGCTGAGGTTGATCAGATGGGTTATCCTTCTCCAAGAATTTGACATAGAAATAATTGATCGAAAAGGGACAGAGAACCAAGTTGCGGATCACTTGTCGAGATTGGAAAAACCCCGAGGTTGACCACAATGAGTCAGAGGTGAATACGGTGTTCCCAGATGAGTAGCTGTTCCATATTGAAGAATTGCCATGGTATGCTGACATAGTCAACTATCTGGTTTGCGAGCAATTTCAAGAGGAATATACTAACCACTAGAAAAGGAGGCTCAAGCATGAATGCAGATCATATTTCTAGGATGAGCCGAATCTGTATAAAAGGGGGGGCAGACCAAATTTTGCGACTATGCGTACCGCATGCTGCTTAACAATGCATATTATTGCAATGTCATGACTCACCATATGATGGGCACTTTGGAGGACAGCGCAACGCAGCTAAGGTTTTACAGAGTGGATTCTTTTGGCCAACATTGTTCAAGGATTCAGCGAACTATGTCATGAAGTGTGATAAGTGCCAATGCACAGGTAACATTTCATGGAAACATGCAATGTTGATGAACATCATCTTGGAGCTTGAGTTGTTCGACGACTTCATGGGACCATTCCCTCTATTGAATGGTAAAAATTATATTTTGTTAGCCGTTAACTATGTATCCAAGTGGGTAGAGGCAGTGGCATGTGCTACAAGCGATGCGGTGGTGGTCTCTCAATTCTAAAAGAAAAACATTTTCACTCGTTTTGGCACTCCACATGCCATAATAAGTGATGAAGGGTCTAACTTTTTCAATCATACTGTCAAAGAGCTGCTGCGCAAATATAACATTCTCCACAAAGTGGCCACCGCATACCATCCACAGACGAATGGTCAGGCCGAGGTGTCCAATCGAGAGATTAAGCTAATATTTGAGAAGGTGGTAAGGCCTTCGCGAAAAGATTGGGTAGCAAAGCTCGACGATGCGTGTGGGCATACCGGACTGCATTTGAAACACCCATAGGTATGTCCCCATATACGTTGGTATTTGGTAAGGTGTGTCATTTGCCTCTGGAGCTGGAACACAAGGCACTGTGGGCGGTAAAGAAACTAAACTTTGATTTGAAGAAAGTAGGAGAAGAGAGAAAACTTCAACTGGTCGAGATGGAGGAATGAAGGATCAACGCATATGAGAACGCAAAGATTTACAAGGAATGCACAAAGCGCTGGCATGACAAACATATATATGGCAAGAACCTCCAAGTCATACCGAGGGTCTTACTATTCAACTCACGACTACGGCTCTTCCCTGGAAAATTAAAGTCACGTCGGTCCAGACCATTCATAGTTAGAAAAGTATTTCCGCACGGCGCAGTTGAATTATCAAATGATGATGGAACCAACATATTCAAAGTTAGTGGGTAGTGAGTAAAAACGTATCATGGAGAAGGCTGGCATCGCCAAGTCGAGTCCGTGGAACTGAGAAACTTTGAATAAAGGAAGAAGTAGGTGGTCCCTATGCTATCAGACGATCGAAATTCATCAGGGACGCAAGTTTTGGGAATCATGGAATCTTCAACTTTTCTCTACTACTCTGAATTTTCATTCCACTATATCTTTTCAGCTCTTTATCTATTCTATATTCTAAAAAAAAAATATATGGAGATTGTGGTAATAGAATTTTATTCTGTTTAAAATCATTTGACCCTCTCACTGTTTTTCTTGCAATGATCAAGGCGCAGGATTGCAGAGGTGTTACACGAAGAACCAACTTATCTTATTATGTCACCACAATCCAAAGAAGATAGATCGCCACAAAGAAGGATGCATCACCACACGATGCGGGCGACAATGCAAATTTGGGGTTTGTATTCTTCCTTAACTTTATTTTAAATTTTACACTATCACATCACATTTTGATTTTAAAAGTTTTATCACTGCATCCTCTTTGACTACTGCAATGATTTAATATTGATAAATTTAGTGAGTCATCGCATGAGTTCTTTGCCAATTATGATTTCAATGATGAAATACATGCTTCTATTTTTTTTTATATATACTAGAACCAACTTAATCTTAGAAAAGTCACCTCATGAAACATTTCTAGAAGTTAGAGGTTTGTTAGCTTTCTTTCAAACTCTCTTTACGTAGCCTCCTAAGAACATCACATGACTTCTTTCAATATTTTGGCAATTAAGACATTTCCACATTTTAAATTTGGGGGTGAGATATTTATTTTCGACCTTGCTATTTTTATCTTTACAAAAAAAAAAAAAAAAATGAGAATAACAACTCCACTGTCAACGCAATGGGAAAACCCATGTTGATAAGAGTTAAGTTGTGAAGGAAACTTACCTGTAGTTGGATGTCCGCATGACACACATGGGGGCAAGCCAAAACAAAACTAAGTCACTAGGATCAATGCATAAATACAATGACCACAACTCCGTTGCCAAGAAGGTATGAGTTTAGTCTGAGAAAGAGCGCATTACACGTAGGTGGATGTCCGCATGACACACGTGGGGGCAAGCCAAAACGAAGGTAAGGCACTTGGATCAGTGTAAGGTCAGAAAAAATAATAATAATGTCAAGAAATATGCAAGGATTAAAATCATTTGACACCCCAGTTGAAAAGTTTTCTTTTTGAAATAAATCATGCGATGTCCCAGAAGTTAGTAAAGTCCTTTTGAAGGTTAAGCTTGTGGTCCCTAGGTCTTAGAAATATTTCCAGAGGAGACTTGAACAAGACTTGAGGAAATTTTGGTGTATAGGATTGGAATGAAGTATCCTTGAGAAATCTAGGAAAAGAGAATTGCGGTCGACTTGCTATTGTTTAAATTTGGGGGTGTGATAATGGGCAGAAATGCACGTTATTACAGTGCTAAGTTCTTAAACAATGTTGGTTTACGTTGATAAAATATGTTAGATTGCGTCCAAAAGCATTAAGTTTATAACATTGCAGTCTCATGCTTTCATTGCATAGAAACAGTTGATTTTTGTATTTTTATGCAGAATATGCGTTGACGCAAGGCGGAAAGAGCGATCACAAGAAATCATCGGACGAGCGTAGCATTACCGCAAGGCTTTGCGGTGATTTATGTTCCCAAAAATCTGCTTAAGAAGGATTGTTGAATAGAGTCGGCACACTTGGTGGGCACATCTAAGTAAAAGGAAATCACGATGGGACAGAAAGCTGATGACGGTCGAATCCAAATTAAGTTGACAACCGCTAACGATAACGAGTACATTCAGCTTTTCGGTGACAAATATTCGGCGCATCAGTTAGGGAATTAAAGCCATCTCATCTGTGCAATCATAAGAGAGAAGTTGCCCTTCACCCCGGAGCTCTATAAATACCAAAGGCATCATTCAGAAAAAGGGTTAACAAGTTCACCTGTTCACCGATTTAAGAGCTTTAGCCGTGTTCATAGTTTTCTTTTATTTTTAAGGCGGAGCAAAGGAAGAGTAGAGACGCCGAAAGATCGCTAAGGGCAACTCGAGAGAGAAACCAGAGGCGTAAAAGCAGAGAGCGAACTGACTCTCGCGAGAGCGAGATTATTTTTTGAACATGAATAAAAAGACAGTGTAAAAACCTGGGAAGCAAGAGATTGCTACCAGGCTCTTTACTCTCTTCTTGCATTGTTATTTTGTTCTTCATCTTTATATTTATACAATGGAAGTTCTTATTCTACATCTGTTCACTCTCTTAGCACGCATGAGTAACTAAACTTGTCGAATGGGTTGAGAAGAACTAAGCCAACATGACCTAGGATGTTCATTGCTTGCGATTATCTTGCATTATGTTGTGCCAAACATCCCTTTATAGCTACTCAATAGAAAGTTTAAAGAAAGAACCTGAGACTTGAGAGAGTTAGGTTAGAATCTAGACTCGAGAGAGCAAGATTTGAACTGCATAAATAAGAGATAGGGACTTAGAGATAAGCTCTGTTTGCCAACCTGCATCGCATGCATCCTAGAGATAGGAATGATATTATGTGGTCACCTTATTTTTGTGTGTGTCATTTTGTCATCGCATAAATAAGAATAGAGGCTAATGTGTAGGTCCTATAGACTTATCATATATCGTATGTGTTCTAGCATTAGAAGCCGTAGCATTCGCATCGAGAGATGGTTTACTATTGTATGCGTGTTGCATGATCGCATAGCATGAATGCATCATATGAAGTGTTAGCCGAATCCCTTCTCAACCCGTTCACTGCGTACTCATCGTATCTTCCATTTTATCAACTCTTTTCAAACTCCGCTGCATTTGTTTATTTTCATTACTGCAACGAACGAAACCAACAACTATTTGAGTTACCGGTTACCATAAAGTGTTCTGAAAAATTATCACCGCTACCTATTTTCCCAATTCCCTGAGTTCGATCCTGGACTTACCAGAAAACTCAGTGGGGTTTACACTTGGATTCCACTGAGAAAATTTGAGTACTCAACGCATTTTCATCATTGCAGTTCATCCATAATTCCACATCATAAAATAACGCATCACTCTTGAGAAGTATGTCAAAAAAATGGTCGCATTTCAATCAAAATTGAACTTGAAGATAGAAAACGCATTTGTAAGGACTCGTCCAAGTTGAATTCTACCACTGGAAAAGAGGTACGTGGAATAGTACCTCTTTAGGGTGAGAAGTTGTCAGATGTCTCTAGAGAGGTAAAGAGGGAGATATTAGATAGACTTTCGATAAGTTAATTAGTTAAGTGTATTTTTTCAAAAGATAAAATACTTCTTTTAAATAAATTGGAAACTAACAAGGTTTGTTCTTCAATGTTAAAATTACTTCATTCTGGATTTGGATGACCCCATAGTACAAGATTATCTTGAACATGGATGAGTGTACTACATAGAAAGTTTCATTATTCTTTACACAAAATGTACAAATAGTATAACTCTCCAGCTGAAGCATGAAAACACCACGACAAACAAGTGGTAAGAGATTCAGAATGGAACCGTTTATGTGATTGATGGGAAAGAGAAAACTTTAAGCGTATTACTGAGGCAAATACTAAGGGTCGAACTACTCTTGTATTCACTCATAAAGGTGGCACTTCAACATTTTTACGCCGTAAAAAAAGAAAGGTACCTATTTCATTCTTCTGTCCATAATCAATCTTTCTTATTCTATAACTTTGGTCATAACATGCAGGAATCAGAAGATGGTAAGGAGTTAAGTGATAATGAATTATTCAAGCATACTCATTCTAATGCAAAGAAGGGATGGGTGAATGATAAGGCAAAAAAGAAATATGTAAGTAAACTTTTGTGTTGTTGTATTTTCTTTCTTATTTTAACCATAACAATGCTATGGCGTATTTATTTTATAGGATGAGATGATGGCATTAAAAACAACTTCAGAAGAAACAGGTACACCTATTGAAGATAGAGAAATTTGTGAACGAGTGTTCGGTAAACGGTCGGGGCATGTGAAGGGAAAAGGTTGGGGACCAAGACCAAGGAATGCTAGGAATGATGCAAGTTGTTAGCATGCTAAACAAACAAATGCTCAAGTTGCACATTTGCAAAGTGTGGTTGAATCACAACAAGCAGTGATTGAAGAAATATTAAGAAAGTTGGCAACTCAAGAAGGGACATACAACACAAAAAGGAGTTTAGAATAGTCGAATGATAATTAAAAGGTAATATTTATACGACATTCTTTTTACAATTCTAGTTCGTTAAAGTGTTAGATTATATTAAGCGTGTTGAAGTGCTTTGACTATCCTGAAGTTATGGTAGTCTTTATGTTTAAATGTGATCACGACTTCTATGAAAATGAGCTATTTTGTTCATCTTAATGGGCTTTGTTTACTTTTGTTGATATAGTGATCATGACTTCGATGAAAATGAGTTATTTTGTTGATAGAAGATGGTTGTGCTTTCAAGTGTTTGTTCTGATGTTGATATTACGAATTTGGAAATGTTATAATATTGTTGATAGAAGATGGTTGTGATTTTCAACTCTCTCCTCTCCCCCCTCCCCCTAATATAGTTATTTTGATGGTCCTTGTATGGTTGTTTCTATGTTAATGGAGTTTGTTTACTTTTGTTGATATAGTGATTATGACTTCTATGAAAATGAGCTATTTTCTTCATGTTAACGGGATTTGTTTATTTTTGTTGATATAGTGATCATGGCTTCTATGAAAATGAGCTATTTTGTTGATAGAAAATGATTATGCTTTGAAGTGTTTGTTCATGTTGATTTTGGTGTTTGTCCCTATATGCTTTTGCCATTAGGATCTTTTGATTTGATTTCTGATAGGTTTCATGTGTTCTATTTTTCTCTTTCTCTTGATATTAGGAATTTGGAAATTTTCTAATGGTTGTGCTTTTCAACTCCCCTCCCCCCCTCTTCTTTATGATAGTTATTTATATGGTCCTTTTATGATAGTTTCTATGTTAATGAGGTTTGTTTACTTTTGCAATATTGAGCATAATTTTCATATAGTTTGTAAGAAATTGGATTTTGTGAATGTACTTAGGTCACTTACCTCAATTTGTTATTCTAATGTGCTTACATATTTCAATATTTATATGTCAGATTTTATATCTTGATGGTGACGAGCTAGTACAAGATTTCACAAAGTTCAATTTAAATGAAAATGCAAAATTTGGGGGTATTTTATATTTTTATTTCAAACTGATATTCTGTGCTTCAAATAGCTTACATTGCGATTTTTGTTATAAAAACTTGTGATAGCTAGTGTTGGTACTAATTTTGATTGATATAACTTTGAGCTCATTTAGGAAATGATTGAAGTAGGTTGATATTACATTGGGATTTTTGTCATCCAAACTTGTGATCAAGTTGGTATTTCATTTTGTTTCAATGATAATATTTTTTATGTTTGGGAATGTGTGCATCTTCATTTATAATTTTTGTTTTAATTTAAAATGACTAATCAATTCTTAAAATGTTTAAAAGATTAATATTTTTAGATCTTATAATAGGTTCGCATATTAAAATACATGTTTTAGCAGCGCGTACTAAAATGCGTCACTAAAACTTTTAACTACACGGCTATCGCGACATTCATAGCGACGCATCTGTATGCATTGGTAATACTTTTAGTGCCATTTTTTCACTTTTAGCAACACATTTTATTCGTCACTGAAAGCTATTTTTTTATAGTGATAAGTCTGGCCTTGATATCTGTACGTATAAAAGCCTTCCAATCAATCACCTATAAGAAGTAGCATCCTCCTCAGACAACATGTTACCACCATCTTTTGACATTTTGAGATTTGGATCCATTGGCAATAAGGCTAGTTTTGCATCAAGAAAACCAGTATCTTCAAGAATTTACAAGCAATATTTCCTTTGAGAAATAATTAAGCCTTGTTGAGAACCAGATAATTCTAGTCCCAAAAAGTACTTAGCTTGTCCTAAATCCTTGAGTTTAGAATGGTCTCGAATAACCTCTTTAACATAATTAATCTCATAAGGTGAGGGCCCAATCAACAATATATCATCAACGTAAACCAATGATGCAATAAAAGATGTACTTTTACCATGAGTAAAGAGTGAATAATCAAATTTTGATTGCTCAAAATCATGGACATAAAGCGTAGAAGAAAACTTAACAAACCATTGTCGAGATGCTTGTTTAAGACCATAAATTGATCTATTTAGTCGACAAGTAAGTTTCTCCCTCTTATTAGGTACCTCAAAAGTCTTATAACCCATAGGTATAAACATGTAGACTTCTTCAAATAAATTTCCATTCAAGGATCATTATTGATATACATTTGAACTAACTAACAATTAAAAGAAGTAATAAGAGTGAGGAATACCTTGATAGTTACAATCTTAGCAACAGGAGAGAAGGTATAAACAAATCGATCCCTTCTTGCTGATTTTTATCTTTTACAACAAGTCGGGCTTTATATCGATCAACTGTTCCATCAACGTGATATTAATTTTGTAAGCCCATTTGCTTCCCATAGTATGATGAGCTTTGGGTAAAGACACCAATGTCGAGGTATTATTCCTCTCAATTGCAGTTAGTTCTGCATCCATAACATCTCTCCACTTTTGTATTTTGATAGCCTGGTGGTAAAAGGCTGGTTCATAAACAACAACGACATTCAACAAGTAATGTTTATGAGTGGCTGAGTATTTTTCATAAGAAATGTATTTTCCAAAAAATAAAGGAGATGTAAATATCATAGGGCGATTTTGTATGAGAGTACAATGGAAATCTTTGAAATATGAAGGAGGGTATTTATGCCTTGATGATCGTTTGGGAATGATGGCAATAGGTGTAATATTCTGCTCAATAGGAATCTCATTATCATCATTACTGTGCTCAACAACAAGTTCATTAGGAATCTTTGAGATATGAAGGAGGGTATTTATGGCTTGATGATCGTTTAGGAATGATGACATTTGGTGTAATATTCTACTCAATAGGAATATCATTATCAGCATTACAGTGCTCAACAACAACCGGTTCCTTAAGAATTCCATCAACAACAGCTTCATTAGGAGCTTCAGTAACTATGGCATCTTTGTTACTATCAATATTGATATCTGGTGGAGAAGAAGATTGATGCTCAAAACTTGTTATACAACTAGAAAGCATAACTTCATGAGTATCGAAGAGAGAACAAGATCAAAGTTATCCAAAAAATCAGGAGTCACCATAGTAGTTGTAGCATCCAAAGAAGCAAATGAAAATAAGTCTTTAAAGAATAAAACATCTCGTGTAACACAGAACATTTTCTTTGTTATATCATACAAATTATATCCTTTGATCCTCGATGGATATCCCCCAAATATACATGGACTAGCTATCAGATCAAATTTTGACCTGTGAACTGATAATGTGGAAGCATAGGCAAGACAATCAAACAATTTCAGAAGTGAATAATCAACATTCTTCCCAAATAAGGCAGTAAAAGGTGTGGCATGAGATAACAAAGGCATTGGTGTCCTATTTATTAAATGTGCAGCAGTTAAAATACATTCACCCCAAAAGGATAGGCACCTTAGACTGAAACATTAATGCTCTAGTGACATTGAGAAGATGTTGATGTTTTCTTTCTGCCATTGAATTTTGTTGTGGAGTATAGACACGAGAAAATTGATGCATTGTGCCAGTGCTAGTAAAAAATTCTTTAAACTTGAGCTTAGGTTCATAGTTTGAATGAAAGACCTTGATAACTTTTGAAAATTGTGTCTCAATGAGTTTGAAAAATGAGGGATAATGTGTAAAACATCATTTTTATTCCTCAGAAGATAAACCCATGTATACTTAGATTTGTCATCAACTAAAGTAACAAAGAAAAACTAGTATGTGTAGGGGTTTTGAAAGGTCCCTAGATATTACAGTGGACTAAGTCAAAAAAATTATCAGTAACATGATTTAAAGCAGGAAAAGAAAGGCGACACTATTTAGCAAAAGGAAAAATGTGACAAATATCTTTGCAAGTAGTAGAATCAGAGAACTTTAGTACTTGTGATAAATCCTTCAGCCTAGCAATGGATGGATGTCCCAAGTGTTGGTGCCCAATTGTTGTAGAAGCTGTACATACTAAGGCAGTATGCAGACTTGAAGAACAATCATCTTCTTTCGAAAGACGAGTCTGTAACATATTCATTAGTTGTGAATATTGATCCTTGCTGAGGCTAACAAAGAAGGCAAACTGGTTCGATTTCGACGAATCAACTCCTTTTTCAACAGAATTCTGAGAAGTTTGTACAGAAGCAGTTGATTTCTAATGAGTAGAGGTATTAGTTTCGCAAGTTTATGGCTTGGCGGATAACTATGTAACTTATAACATTTATCAACAGTGTGCCCTTTAATGCCACAATTAGAGCAAATCGGTCGCTGCATCCTTCTTAGATCGATCAGCATTAGATTACTTGATATCAAAATTCGCCATCAAACTAACAACTTTGATTAAGGAAATATTACCTATAGCTCGTTGCCTTTCTTCCTGAATTATGAGAGAAAAGACTTTATTGACAGGTGGAAAGGGATCAATTAAAAGAATTTGAGCACAAATTTGGGCAAAGGATTCATTTAATCCCATAAGGAATGTCATTACAAATTCAACATTAAGGAGCTCAAGCAATTTCTTTGACCCTTCACATGTACATTCAGCAGGTGGTCTATATTCAACAAGTTCTTTCCAAATATTGGTAATCTTAGCATAATAAGCTTCAATAGTAAGATTACCTTCAATTGTTGTAGCAAGATCTTTTCGTAGCTGATAAACGTGAGGACCATTGGATTGCCCATATCACTCCTTCAACTCATCCCAAATTTCTTTGACATTTTCATTGTAAACTAAGCTCGCAACTATTTCTTTTGAGACAAAATTTGTTGGGTTTGATGTCCTAAAACTTGCGGTTTGTAAAATGATAAACATTTTCTATGATCAATATACTTATTATTGATTTCATAAATTGTATGAAAGTATAAATCCAATAAATTAAGACCCATGACTATTGCATGAGTACTTGAATTTTATGTGGAGACATAAGAGTGGATTAGGTTCGAGTAAATAGTCAAAATGATCTATGGTACATGAATAAGGTTGGGTACCTTATTCTGGTAACACCAATGGATGCAGCCTATTCTGTAGTTGTTATAAAGAGTTGTAAAGTGCTACATACGATATGATCCTAATTCGTACATGTTATGACATGAGGAGTGCGGGCATCCTATGTAATGAGTTTGCATAAGATCGGACCAAGAAATAAGTCACTCTTACTTTATAACGTTGTTTACTGTATATGACTGACTATTTCACCTAGATGACCTAGATAACTCGATCTTAATCCTGAGCTAACTAGAACTTCTGTTTATTCGGGATTACCCTTATATTTGCATAGGTGAGGGTTGGCTCAACAACGCCGGCTCAATAAGACTCCCATTTCAGAGGTAAGACCTAATAAATAGCTGAAGACATAGGGTGCAAGACAGATACCCGATTTAGGGATAGAAGAAAGGTTGTTCTCTCAAGTACTGAATCTAGGTTTTGAATAAAGGGCCCCACCCTCTCACTGGGCTGAGAGAGTTTGGTTTAGTGATTGGATCACAAATGTAAATTCTCGTTGTTTGTAATGATACACATTATTTTATGAATAAAATAACTGTTATTTCATTCTGGTATTTACTCATATCCAATAAACAAAGATCCATGGTTATCTTATGTAAACTTAAGCATGTATATGTTATATACAAGTGGATCATGCCTTAAGTGATAACCTAAATAGGTCTTTAGTATAAGGATTAAGGTGGGATACCTAATCCTAGTGACACTATGGATACGATCCACTTTGTAGAGGTTTGCAAGTGTTGTAAACTACTACAAATTGTAGATCCCGACCATTCATGTGGAGACATGTGAGTGGGGGTGTCCTATACAAAGAGTTTGTATAAGACCGGACTATGAGATGACTAGACTCTATATATAACGCCGTTGATACTGGATACTTACATCTCACCTAAACGACCATAGGTGACACGACCTCAATCCTAAATGGTTTGGGAACTCCTGTCTTTGAGGACGGTCCTTTGATTAGTATGGGTGAGAGTGGCTAAATTGCTAATTTAACATGCCTACCTTTTTGGAGACTTGTCTGATCTGGGAGCTGGGAACTCATTTACACAAGATGGAATTCACTCCTTCCCAAAAGCACGGGTAAGTAGAGAGATTACTCTCTTAAGGGCTAATTCCGGGGCTTGAACATAGTGGCCACAACTTCTCTTTCGAAGAAAGGAATCAGACATAGTACGACTATGACTTATGTTCATTAGAGAATTTAGTGGTACTTAAGGAGTTAAATGTAACTACATGGGCATAACGGTTATTGGCCGAGCTGTACTTCGAGCGATCTGTGAAGGGTTGTCACAATGCTGATTGGTTAAGATGGACACATAATATATCTGTGGTAAAGAAAGTTCAGCTGTCGATCTTCAGTGGAGTGCCTAGCAGTTAACAGAGGTGGATCCCTTGGCTAAAGAGTTTAGTTAGTTATTCACGTCCTGTTGGAGTTTCGAGCTACAGGTCCATAAGGTCCCCTTGGTAGCTCAATGGATTCAAGTTGAGGATCGGTTCTTGGTGTTGATTTGAAATGTTCAAATTGACAAGAGTTAATTCAATTATATATGATATGATCGGTATGGTGTATGAGATACATCAAGTAGAGGATTAATGTAAATGAGATTTAAATTAAGTGCCATGGAGTAGAAAAAGAGCTATAGTTTATATGTTTCATGAGATGAAATATTAAAACATTAGGTTATAAATATATTATGATAAGTTAATTATCATTTATATTTATAATAATATTAATTATTGGATAATTATCACTTTTTCTCTAATAACCAATTGAGTGGGAGATTATTGGTGGTTTCATGGTAACCGTGAGATAAAAGGAAAAATATTTTCCTAATTTTAAAAAAGAAGAAAAGAAAATTGGGATTTTGAGATTTTCACTCTCGAAAAATTCTCACGGAGAGTTGTCAAGTAAATGAGATTTACTAAGCGACAGCTTGGAGTTAGCTAAACGATCGTGGAGTGTTCTTAGGCGATAGACACCCAGCTAAGCTATGAGCTAAACGATCGCATAGCTTTTGCTAGACGATCGCATAGCTTGTCCTAAACAATTGGACATCGACCTATACGATAGGTTGTTCCTTCTCCCACTTACTCAATCGTTTATACGATTGTGGTTCCTCCGATTTTCTACCTCAAACCAAGTCCACACAGAGCCTACCCTCTGGATTCTCACACCGAAAAATACCAAGGTAACCTTCTTGGTGGTGTCATACTCAACTCAACACTGTCGAGGTTCTGTGAAGGCCTTCGTGGTGTTCGGGGTGTTCGTGACCTAGGCGATCACTTAGTTCGAGTGTGCGGTATTCGTGCAGTGAAGCGATCGTGTTGGACGAGCGTTCGTGTGTTGCTATGTTGCTGTGATCGAGCATTCGTGATTAAGGAGCTTGAAGATGAGTCTATAAAAGTGTGTTGATTCTTGTCCTTGATTTTTTTATAAAGCATGCTGTAATTTCTGTATTTCGCACAACCGTGTGTTTCTGTTTATGATTGTAATTGTAAAGTTCATATACGATTGTAATTAGGAATGATCCTTTCGCTGCTCATGAAAATCCCCATATTTGATTTTCTTCACCTACAGATCATGGGCTCCAACGATCTGAGATTAATTGGCTAAACTCTTTACACCGAATTAATCCCATTCGATAACTACCGTGTCACTCCACTAAAGTACATTAGTTGCACTCCTCTCATTGTAGATATATTGTGTCCACTCGATATAACCATGATTAGTAAGTTAATCCTTCACAGGTTGTTTGTAATAACGACTGGGTCAATAGTTGTTTTACCCCCGAGATTACCTCTCGTTCCTTAAGTTCCACTGATCCTCTAATGAACAATTTGTTTGTGATCCAATCAATAAACCATATCACTCTGAGAGGGTGAGGCCCCTTATTCAAGACCTGGAGTCAGCACTTAAGGAAACAACCTCTGTACTATCCCTGAATGCAGGTAGGAGTGAATTCCATTTTGCACCCTATATCCTCAGCTATTTATCCGGTCGTACCCCTGAAATGGGAGGCTTATTGAGCCAGTGCTGTTGAGTCAACCCTCACCTATGCAGTTTTAAGGATAATCCTAAATAAACAGGACCTGATAGTTAGCTCAAGATTAAGGTCAAGTTATCTAGGTCGTCGCTATGAAATAGTTAGTTTTAAATAGTAAACAACGTTCTAAAGTAAGAGTGACTTATTTATTAGTCCAATCTTATGCAAATTCATTGCACCGGATGCCCATACTCCTCATGTCACCACATGAACGAATCAAGATCACTTCATTTGTAGCACTTTACAACTCATTGTAACAACTACAATGTGGGTCGCATCTGATAGTATTATCAGAATAAGGCACCCAACCTTATTCGTTTATCATAGATCATTTTGACTATTTACTCGAACCTGATCCACTCTTATATCTCCACATAAAGTTCAAATACTCATGTAATAGTCATGGATCTTTTAGTTTATTGGATTTATTTCTAAAACGAAATAAGCAATTTATACACTCAATAATAACTTTATTGAATCAAAACTTCAATAACAACTTTATCGATTTGCAGAATAAGTTTATTGTTTATAAACCATGATTTTTAGGACATAAGACCCAATATATAAATATATATATATAACGTAGGTGAAGGCTAAATTGTAAATAGCTGTAAATAGCCACTTATATTAGTGAAAATGGGGAGGTCAATAGGTCTTTCTTGTAAAAAATGAAATGTTCAAAACATTAACGTAAAATGTGCCTATTCTTTAGGCCTTTTATGTAGAACTTCCCTTTTTATATTTCCCACAAAGTATGCTGACTTCAACTTTGGATTTGGGCTTCTTTTTAACATTGGGCCTAATGGGCTCAAATAAGACTTTTCACTCTAAATCCACAACACATAGCTCAAAAATCAATTTCCATGTCAAATAGAAGGGAATTTTATGGAGCATCATTTTAATTCTAAGTTAGATTTTAATCCTAATTTATATTTGGAAAATTTTGCGTCGAGAATTTTTAGTTGGAGTCTACCATACTCACAAAGCCGGAGAAGAAAACTTCACTTTATCACCTCGGACTCGAGGATGAGTTCCTTTTTTTAAGTCGGCGTGAATGATGGGGATAATTATAGGACAATCAATATATTTTAGTTTAATATTTATTTATTTGTTAATTTAGATTAATTAGTATTTAATTAATATTTTAGAATTAGTTAGTTAATTAACCTATTTTCTTGTAAGGCTATAAATAGTCAAATTTAGGGTTGTAATAGAAGCTTTTGATCATCCATTTTAAAATAGAACTCTTGTTCTTGAGAGATTCTCTCTATTTAGGAATGGATTTCCTTTACTTGACCATGGATTTGACCTAAATACCTTCCCCAATATATCAAAATCATTTTTACTAAAATCACTCTCAAACATGTCTTTAGGATACATTTAGAAGCCATTTTAAGTAGAGTTATTAATGGCTTCTTATTCTTAAAAATTAGACACACATGTTAAGTTATTAAAAGATTTAATTGAGCTCGAGAGAGTCAATTAAACAAGTTTATCTTCTTGATTTATGAGTGTTTGCATGACTAAATTGAATGGTTCAATTGATCAAACATCGTTACAATAAACTAAGTCATTAATAGATTAATTAATTTTCCCCTTCAAGCTTGCTAGAAAAAAATGTGATAGTAATCACTTTACTTATCCAGACTAGAAAATCGATTATGAAGATAACATTCCATACCCAATACACTATACGAAAACTTAATGTTATGTACTTGTGGTATAGCAAGATGTAATAAATCAAGCAATAAAGACAATAACATACCTTATATATTTTAGTGTATTTAAAAAAATATATTTTCTTCGTCGGCTTTTATCATATTGATAATAAAAGAAATTTAAAATCCTACCCACCTTAAATTTTTACAACACAACCATATAAAATAACCATGTTAAAAAAATTATTAAAGTGGAAATTTCCACTAATATTTTCTTTAATAGAAAATTAATCCAGAAGGGATTTGATGAATCCAAATCCTTTAACTACTTATTACTCAACGAACAAAATTATTAAAAATATTCCACATTGCCCATTTTATCTTGCATATTTTGACTTTATTCAAGTCCAAAACACTTCCTGATGGCCAGGCTATCTTTATTATCAAGCAGTTTTAAATGAAAAAAGATTGGACAAATATCAATTTATATACTTATACTTTTTGGATCGTATCAATTTAAACTCTAAACTAAGAATAGTATCAATTTAAATCTTGAGGTTATATCAATTTAAACCAACTTTCAGATTTGTATCTATTTAAATTCCTAACTAATAATTCTACCAATTTAAACCTTGAATTTTCATAAGTATTTCAATTTAAACCCCGAACATTCATAAATATATTAATTTAAACCCTGAATATTCATGGTTGGATTCAAATAAAATATAATAGTGTTTAACTTGATACAACTATGAAAGTTTATGGTTTAAATTATACTCTTATAAAAGTTCAGGGTTTAAATTGATACAATTATTAGTTTGAGATTTAAATGGATACAATCCCCAAAATTTAATATTTAAATGGATACAATCCCCAAAATTTAATATTTAAATGGATACAATTATTAGTTTAGGCTTTAAATTGATACAACACCCAAAACTGAGGAGTCTATCAATTATAACATATTATGTTTATGGCTAAATTATAATAAAATGTTCTTAAACTCTATATTTTGTGTAAAAAATAGTTTTAAACTTCTAAAAGTTTAAAAAATACATTTAAACTTAAAAAGAATATCTTTAAGAATGCTTTTTTTTTTTAAAAAAAAAAAAACATTAAATAGATTCTATCCAAAATCAATGGCTAGGTATTATTTATTTAGGGATAATTTTTTTTTTTTTTGAAAGTTCAAGAATATTTTTTTTTAAGGAAATCAAACATGAGGATTAACATGAGCAGTGGAAGAGATCGTTCCAAATTTCATTCGAATTGAACATAAACAATAAGAGTACAAAAACGAAAATTAACAGGTCATGCAAAACTAGAAATTACAACATGCTAAACGACAGAAGCAATGGATAGAGTATGCATACCTTTGAAGAAACATTATTCACGAATCCCTTGATCAATCTCCAAGCGTCCAAGACCAGAAACGCTCGAACGCAATGGCTAGTGCACAACACAATCAACAGCACGAACACAATGAATGACCAACGGCTCCTCGAAACCAATCGAGTTGAGTGAGGATACCATCACAATGGTTACCTTGGTATTCTCGGTGTGAGAATTCAGGAGTTGTGGGCTCTGTATGATCTTGGCTTGAGGAAGAGACTGGAAGACAACAATCGTGTAGACGATCGAGCAAGTGGGAGATAAACAGTCTATCATATGGACGATGTGTTCGATCGTATAATAAATGGCAGCTTATTGTATAGAAAAAGCCACTCGATTTTTTAGCTACAATCAGCTGATAAACTATCGTATCGTCAATGATCCACGATCATTTAGTTTCACGATAGTGAAACACTTTCACTTGATAGCTTGCCCATGAGAAACTTTCCGAATTAAGTAACTCCAAATTTTAGGAAAACAATTTTCCTTTTTATCTCATGGTTACCATAAAAACCACCAATAACCTCTCACTCAAGAGTTAATTATCAAATAATTAATATATTATAAATAAATATGATAACTAACTTACCATATTATATTTATAACCTATAGGTTTAATATTTCATCTTATGAAACATACAAACCATAGTTCTTTTTCTATTTTATGGTACTTAACGTAAATCATATTTACATTAATCCTCCACTTATTGTATCTCATACATCACACCAATTATATCATATATAATTGAATTGCCTCTTGTTAATCTGAACATTTCAAACTAACTTCAAGAACTGATTTCAACATGAATACATTGAGCTACCAAGGGAACCCTATGGATCTGTAGCTCGAAGCTCCAATTGTACGTGAATAAGTGACTAAACTCTTTAGTTACAGAATCCACCATCCGTTAACTGCCAGACACTAAAGACCGACAGCTACACTCTTCTCATTATAGATTTATCTCTGTATCCATATCAATCAATTAATAGTGTGATAACCCTTAACAGATCGCTCGTAAGTACAGCTAGGCCAATTTACCATTTTGCCCCTATAGTTACATTTAACTCCTTAAGTAACCTCCCACTCAATTGGTTATTAGAGAAAAATAATTAATTACCAAATAATTAATATATTATAAATAATTATGATAACAAACTTACCATATTATATTTATAACCTATAGTTTGAATATTTCATCTCATGAAACATACAAACCATAGTTCTTTTTCTATTTTATGGTACTTAATGTAAATCATATTTACATTAATCCTCCACTTGATGTATCTCATACATCACACCAATTATATCATATATGATTGAATTTTCTCTTGTAATTTGAACATTTCAAACTAACTCCAAGAATTGATTCTCAACGTGAATCTATTGAGCTACCATGGGGACATTATAGACCTATAGCTCAAGTCTCTAACGATACGTGAATAACTGACTAAACTTTTTAGTCACGGGATTCACTATCCGTTAACTATTGGGCACTCCACTAAAGACCGACAACTACACTCTCCTCGCTACAGATATATTTTTGTGTCCATATCAACCAATCAACAGTGCGATAACCCTTCACAGATCGCTCTTAAGTACAGCTAGGCCAATTTACCATTTTGCCTATGTAGTTACATCTAACACCTTAAGTACCAACAATTCCTCTAATGAACATAAGTCATAATCCTACTATGACTAAGTCTTCTTTCCCAAAGAGAGGATGTGGCCACTATGTTCAAGACCCGAAATCAGTCCTTAAGGGAGTAATCTATCTACTTACCCCTGCTTCGTGGAAGGAGTGAATTTTGTCTTGTATAACTAAGTTCCCAGCTCGCCAATCAGAAAAATGCCCAAAAAGGTAGGCTTGTTGAGTTAGCAATCTGGCCACTCTCACCCGTACTTAATCAAAAGACCGCCCTCAAAGGAAGCAATTCCCAAAACACTCAAGATTAAAGTCATGTCACCTATGGTCATTTAAGTCAGATGTAAGTCTCAAGTATCAACAACGTTATATAAAGAGACAAATCATCTCATGGTCTGGTGTTACAAACTTTTTGTATAAGACACCTCCGCATGCATGTCTCGACATGAATGGTCAGGATTAGATCATCTCTGTTCACAACACTTGTAAACCTCTACAAAGAGGGTTGTATCCGTAGTGTCACTAAGATAAGGTATCCCTCTTTTATCCTTATACTACAAACCTTTTAGGTTATTACTTAAGGCATGATCCATTTGTATATCTCATATACATTCTTAAGTTTACATACAATAACCACAGATCTTTGTTTATTAGATATGAATAAATGAAAATAAAATAACTCTTATTTTATTATTAACAATGTGTACAAAGCTTATAAACTACGAGACTCGACACTAATCTCAACAATTTTCCACTTAACGTAATGCCTCGGTAGACTAATGTACAATACATGAAAAACCAAGTACAATATATAATAAACTGGGGCATACTCTATACCCTAGTATCATCTCCCACTTGCCCTAGACAAGGTGTCGCATGTCCCCTAGACCTAGACTCTCCAAATGACCTTCAAACATTTTAGCCGTGAAAGCCTTTATAAGTGAATCAGCAACGTTATGCTCCGACGCGATCTTTGTGACTATCACGTCATCCCGATGCACAATCTCCCTGATCAAATGATATTTTCATTTTATATGCTTGCCTCTACGATGATTCCGAGGTTCCTTGGAATTTTCTACAGCTTCGTTGTTATCACAATAAAGAGTGATCGACAAAGACATATTTGGAACAACTTCCAAATCTGTAAGGAATTTCCTCAGCCAAACAACCTCCTTAGTAGCTTCACAAGTGACTACGTATTTGGCTTCCATAGTGGAGTCCACGATGAATCCTTGCTTTATGCTTCGCCAAACTACAGCCCCTCCATTCAGAGTGAACACTGACCTTGATGTCGATTTTCGATAATCTCCATCAGTTTGAAAGTTAGAGTCTGTGTATCCTGTAAGGATCAAATCCTTATATCCATACATAAGCATGTAGTCCCTCATTCTTCGAAGATACTTGAGGATCATTTTGACCGCTGTCCAATGATCTAATCATAGATTGGACTGATAATGACTGACAATCCCTACTGCATAGCAAATGTCAGGTCTGGTACATAACATTGCATACATTAAGCTTCCAACAGCCGAAGCATAAGGAATCCGTCTCATCTCCTTAACCTCTTCAGGTGTCTTAGGACATTAATCCTTAGACAAAACAATTCCATGCCTGAAGGGTAATAAACCCCTCTTTGAATCCTGCATCCTGTACCTGATCAACATTTGATCAATGTATGATACCTGAGACAAGGCTAACCTCTTTTTCTTACAATCTCGAATGATCTAGATTCCTATAACATACTGTGCCTCTCCCAAATCTTTTATTTGGAATTGGGCGGTTAGCCATTTCTTAATGTCCGTCAGAAAACCTACATTATTCCCAATGAGTAAGATATCATCCACATAAAGTACCAGGAAAGTTACTGAGCTATTGATGATTTTCTTGTAAACAAAAGGCTCATCAACATTTTGATCAATGCCAAACGATTTGATCGCACTGTCAAATCTAATGTTCCATGATCTAGACGCTTGGTTCAGCCCATAAATGGACCTATTAAGTTTACAAACTCTTTGCTCTTGATTTGGAACAATGAACCCCTCTGGTTGAGCCATGTAAATGGTCTTCTCAAGATTACCATTCAGAAAGACAGTCTTGACGTCTATTTGCCATATCTCATAATCATAAAATGTGGCTATGGACAGGAGTATCCTGATAGACTTCAACATAACAACAGGTGAGAAAGTTTCCTCATAGTCCACTCCCATCAACCCGGGTATAACCTTTTGCCACAAGTCTAGCCTTAAAGATTTACACCTTTCCATCTACATCTCGTTTTTAAAGGAAAGATATATCCTGCAACAGAAGAATATAAAATCAATAAGCACTTAAACTACATTTAATTTGAGTTTTAAACATGTTGTTCATATGATATTCATAAAAGGGTTTGAAAAAAAAAATCCTCGTGAGCTAAACGGGGATGGAGAAGAGGAACGCATTCCTCGTCCCTGCCCTCGGCCCGACCCCGCCCTGTTCCCGTCCGCCCCGATTAGACTTTTATATATTTATTTAATATAGTTATCTAATATTATGTATTATTATTATTATATAAATATGACATCTAAATTTCAAATTTGATTATTTATTGGAAAACATAATGAATTGTTTAAATTGAATGTTTAAATTTAGATTATATATGTGAATAATTTGATTTATATTTATTTTTTTCTACTATTAATTAGCTTTTCTAAGCCAAAATTTGAGTAATTTATCTTTAAATTCAAATTTTCATATAAAACTAACCATAATAAACAATTTAGTGATAAAGTTAATTATTTAATTAAAATTTGCTCACATTAGTGATTTAAATTAATTAGCTTTAAAAAAAGTAACGGGGAAAATTCCCCATGGGAACCCGATCCCCGCGAATTCCCCGTGGGGAACCCCGCCTCGCATCCCCGTGAAAAATTTCACGGGGATGGGGAATGAAATGGGGAGCGGGGATGGGGATGAGGAATGACATCCTCGGCCCCACCCTGCCCCGTGGACATCTCTAGTAGAATTCATGAAAATGTGTAGGGTTGCATGAAGAACAACTCCAGCTTGAAGATCATTAAAACCAACAATGGAATTTAGTGATTCTCCAATAAATTTGGTTAGTGGATTTTTCCCAAGAAATGGAAAAATCCACTAAGAATTTTTTCAAAAAACATTATTATTTTAATTTTTTCTATTTTAAATTAGCTTTATAAAATTAATTCAAAATAATTAATTAGATAAAACTAATTTTTAAATGTTCTTTAATTAAAATTTTTAATTAAAAATAATATTAAATTAATACAATATCACCAATAAATCAATTTTGTATTAAAATCATAATTTAAATATTAATTAATTTTTCAATTTCGTTTAATTTCAATCAAAATAAACATTTATAATTGTATCATATATAATCAATCGAAAACCCTAAAAAAATGAATTTGAACATTTCAAATTCATAACCCTAATTTCATACATCAATTCTTAATTTGTTATTTCAATTTAATGAGCTAGTAGATGGGCCTAATGGACCTACAAATCATGAGCTCCAACGATCTGTAATTATTTCGTTAAAACTCTTTAATCGAATTAATTACTATTCGTTAACTATCATGACATACCACTATAACTTGATAGTTGCACTCTCCTCACTGTAGATATATTTCTGTCCATATAAACCATAATCAGTAAGTCGATCCTTAACAGGTTGTTCGTATTTACATCTGGGTCAAAATTACCGTTTTACCCCTGAAAATACATCTTGTTCCGTAAGTTCCCACTGACCCTCTAATGAACAATTCGATTCATAATACTACTTATGAATCATGTTCTTTCTCTATCATGAGAAAGCGGGCCCTGATTGTTCAAGTCTCGGAAACAGTACTTAAGAGAACAACCTATCTGCTAACCCTAAAATGGGTAGGAGTAAATTCCATCTTGGAGGGCTATGTCCCTAGCTATTCATCCGGTTTTATCCCCAAAATGGAAGGCTTATTGAACAGTGTTGTTGAACTACTCTCACCCATGCATATCAAAGGATAATCTTGAATTAGAGTTCAAAGCTAGCTCAGGATTAAGATCGAGTTATCCTAGGTTACCTTAAGTATGAAATAATCAGTTTTAACAGTAAACGGTCGTTATAAAGAAAAGTGACAATTTTGTGGTCCAGTCTATATGCAAACTCATTGCATAGGATGCCTCCACTCACATGTCTCTACATGAATGATTTGTGGATCACATCATTTGTATTACCTAAACAAAATGAGCCACATCCAATAGTGTTACCAGGATGAGATACCCAATTTCATCCATATACTTATGGACCATTTAGGCTATATACTATTAACTTGATCCTGTTTATGTCACTACATAAAGTTAAAGTATTCATACTATATCATGGATATATTTATTGGATTTTCATAATAGAGTGCAAAATCAACAATTTTATTGAATAAAATACTCAATAATATTTTATTGATAAATAGAATATTTAACATAAAATTTACGAACTGCAAGTTCTAGGACATTCCCAACAGTTTTCGCTTGTAGATCCATTTCTACCCTATAGGTTTTATCTCATCAGGTTGATCCACAAGTTCCTAGACTTTATTGAAGTACATAGACTCCATTTCTTGGTTCATGGCCTTAATCCACTCATCTCTGTCAACATCCTCCACTGCCTGCTTATAAGACAATGGATCCTCGACCCCATCATCAGAAATGATGCTCTGGGCTTCAGTCAAACCTATGTAGTGTTCCGGTTGGTTCATAACCCTCCTACTACGTTGAGGTAGTCTCAACTCTTAAGATGGTTGACTACATGAACCGACATCAACAACTCTTGTTGATCTATCAGTCTGTTCAACAACTCTTGTTGAACCTTTAGTAGTCTCATTAGAAATCTCATGTAAAACAAGCTTACTTCGTGGTTTATGATCCTTTATGTGTTCTTCTTCCAAGAAGATAGCATTTTTCAACACAAACACTTTATTTTCTCTCGAATCGTAGAATTATACACCCCTCGTTTCTCTTGGGTAGCCTACAAAGAGGAAAACTCTCGAACATAGTTCCAACTTCTTCAGGTTAATCACTAGCATGTGGGTCAGAAATCCCCAAATCCCGAAGTGGCGTAAACTACCTTTACGACTTCTATACAACTTAAAAGATGTTTCAGAAACACTTTTTGAGGGAACATTGTTCAGAATGTAACATGCAGTATCCACTGCAAAACCCCAAAACGAGTATTAAAGATGAGCATAACTCATCATAGATCGAACATGTCGAACAGGGTTCTGTTTCTCCTTTCTGATACACCATTCTGTTGAGGTGTACCTGAGGTCGAGAGTTGGGACGTAATTCCATGTTCTATCATATAGTTCTGGAATTCGAGGTCCATATACTCTCCACCACGATCAGATCGTAGTGTTTTTATCTTCTTACCTAACAAGATTTCAACTTCAGTTTTATACTCCTTGAACTTGTCAAGAGCTTCAGACTTACGTTGCATTAGGTAGGGATACTCGTACCTTGAATAATCATCTATGAAAGAGATGAAATATTCATACCCACCTCGAGCTCTAACACTCATCGAACCACATAGGTCTGAATGTATAAGCTCCAAGGTTTCCTCGGTTCTGTAAACTTTTCCAGTAAAAGGTCGCATGGTCATCTTGCTTTCAAGGCATGATTCACACACCGACAAGAAGTTTTCTTTTAAACTCTTTAGAAGTCCACATTTCACCGAAATCTCAATCCTATTGAGGTTTATGTGACCTAACCTTAGATGCCAAAGATGGGTGTTTTCCTTAGGAGAAACGTTTGGTATTTTAGCTGTTGTATCTGTACTGAACATTTTAGTATTAAGCAAGATTTTTATGACTAATGGCCTTAGTACATATAAGTTATTTTCCATTGAACAAAAACCAATCTCCATACCATTATTGAAAACAAACACTTTACTTTCAGAAAAGGAGACGATATAACCTTGTTCAATAAGACAAGAAACCAAGATTAAGTTCCTCTTGATATGTGGAACTACAAAAACATAATCCAGTAACAGATAATGTTTCTTGTCCAAAAATAACTGCAGCCTACCTACAACAACAGCTGAAACAACCTCAACAGTGCCAACTCGAAGAGTCAACTCTCTATGTGGTATCGTTTGCTAGGAACTAAATCCTTGGTAGGAAGAACTAACATGGTTAGTAGCACTTAAATCAAGTATCCATGTAGAATCATCATTCTCTACCAAACACGTCTCCAAGACCAATAGATCACATTTACTATCTTTAGACTTCTTCATCTTCTAGAGAGCAGTGAGATCAATATCAAAACCTAAATGAGCTCCAAGTTCCATTTCAAAGAACATTTCTCGTCGATGAACTTTATCAGAGTCAACAACACTTGCTTTCCCTAACTGGAGGTTATCTTGGGAACTGACACTACTGGTTTCTTTGTCATCCATTCCTTTGTGCTCGAAAAGTGAGAACTGACGTTCAAACAATTCTTGCAATGAGTCTATGATCAATGACCATGTTCTCAACCCTTTTGTCCAAAACATCAGGTATGCTAGCCCAAATGTGAAGTTGAGCCAACAAGTTAGCCTTCATCCACACCTCATATGCATTACGAACACTTCATGGTGCATCAAGGGTCGGGACTTGAGGACACTTCTCAACCATGATAAACTCGAGGTCGTTTACCATGAAATATGTTTTAACGGACTCTTTCCATGATAGAAATTGGTCAAACTAGTGGCATTTAACGGAAAAACATTCATGTTGCTGAAAAAGAAACACAATGACCTACATTATGTTTTAAGTGAATACTCATTGAAAAAATAACAACATCTAATATGGTTTAGCAAAACTGAAATGAACCTCGTGTGACATCTAGTTTCGTAATGACGCTTCAAAGGTTTAGGACAAAAGCTGCCGAAAGGTGGTCAATTTATCCCTCCTCTGAATTAAGATATTCTCAACCAACCATTAATACTATAACTCTTGTTCCTATAAAGACTAGCCATCATTGATTTGGTCAAGAAATCATTAACTTGCTTAACAATTTTTTGTAAGTGTGTCCCGTCATTTAAGGCCCTAAAGTTACAACCCAAGAAGCCAATCCGAAGGAAAAAATCTTATTGGGGCAAAAAATAAAGTGACCCTATCCATTTCTAGAGTTCACTTTGATATTGAACAACTACACAAAACCCATCCGAAGGGGGACCCTCCCAGGGCACCACGACGGAATGCAAGAATGATCTCACGGTGCGAACCAATGAAGGAGACCGCAGGACATGTTGACACACACCCTTCACCCACTTACTATAAATACTCTCTTCGTCCACCTTGATATTGACTAATGCAGACACCGTCTGAAGAGGGATGCTCCCAGGGCACCACGAGGCTAAACATGAATCTCATGGCTTGAACATTCAGAGAGAAACGTGAGTGGAATCATTGACATATCATACTCTTCCCCCCACTGAGTATTTTATAACCTAGAGTTTAGTTTACGTAGATTTTTAACAAAGTGACTTTTTAGGTTTTCCTAAGAGTAACTTTTACCTTGGAAAGTTGAAACAAATTTTGATCATCATTAATTAAAGTCTTTGATCAATTGTCGCATGCTTGCAGAAAATATATCTAATTCACCTTTCCGGGTAGGGGTATTTTGTTTCCGTCAACTTAAGTACCCTAGCTTAGACAGAACCCACCTTAGACAAAAGGTCCGTTATAGATATATTTAATACAAATTTAATCTTTTATGCCAATCAATTTAATCCTATTAAACCGATTTAAAAGATTAAACTTAGGTATCTATTCTCATTATAAACTTGAACTTAGGTCTATCTCAATCCAATTTTAAAACCCTTTTAAAACATAAGTTGGCTTAAATCCGTATGCAACTCTTTCTTATTGATTTTAGTTCTAATTTCCATTATAATGCTTATAACAGGAAACAACCAAAATCAACACAATGTGAAGCTACACATAGAAGGCATTCATAACATTTACAAATAAGCCCAAGTGTCATGCTTCATGCATTGTTCATTCATTGCTACTTTTATATAACACTTATATAACGAAGCAATGAACCAAGCAAGCATGCTTCCATACACCCTTATACTATAACTCTTATAATATAAAGATGATGTATGAATATGCTTACTGCGTGCATAAATACAACTCTTACATTTCATGATGCATTCGCATGCTTTCAGATAATTTCATCATGCTAGAAACTATATTATCACACTTATAATATATGATGCATGAATCAATCTATAACCTAAGGTGGGTTTTAAATCTATATGTCATACACTATGGCATATAAACAACATACATCTCATGTATATTAAATAAAAGTTGATGAACCGAGATAATTAGCCTCAAATCCTCAAAAAACCAAAGCTAACTATTATAAATAGCAATAAGCCACCTATTCATATAGGCGGATCGGGTCTTGAACCGTCCAAGCAAAGAAATGCATCTCCTTGATCGTGTACCAAAATCGAGTGATCGCCTATGCTTTATTCAATCATTTACAAACACTTCCTGAGCTTAAACGATCATTTAGCAATGATTGTGTATCTTTGACTATGCGATGAAGCATGAGGCACACGATCGTGCAACGCACAACGTGCAACACAAGCCTTAAACGATCAACTAAACGACAACGATACGATGAAGCACAATCGTCTAAATGATCGCTGAGCAAGCGCCAAGGTATCATATACCTCGTGATCGTGTAGTCAGTGACTATGCGATGAAGCATGCTAACTAAACGATCATTTAGTGCGCGCACCTTTTATTAAACGATGAGCATCAAATGCTCTAAGTGATCGTTTACCTACAGCGTCCACGCGATCAAGTAACCAACACTATGTGATAGAGCAAACTCTTTACCCCAGCTAAATGATCATTTAGTAAATACTACACGATTGGGCAAAACATTTCTACACGATCGTTTTGTAAAAACTCAACCATCGTTTACCTTAGGCTACACGATACAACCAACCTTTGGTCTTTTTCCTTGATGAGAACCACATCTCCATGCTTTGAAACTTCATCACGAACAACTCAACAAACTCAAACAGTTTGAATTACATACTTTTTGCCTTTAATTATGCCCAAAAACATAGGGACCCTTACAAATTAACACATTGTAATCACAAAGAAAGCTTGAAACATAGGTATTTAACCCGTAAACATTCTTCAACACCCATCCACAAACGCATTTAACACTTAAACGCAATGCAGAAACCTTAAAACTCACCACGACTGTAAAAGAAGTTCAAAACAGAAGTGAAATTTGAAATATCAGAACAACCTGGCTCTGATACCAATTGAAGGAAATCAAACATGAGGATTTCCATGAGCAGTTGAAGAGATCGTTCCAATTTTCATTCTAATTGAACATAAACAATTACAGTACAAAAATAGAAACTAACAGGTCATGCAAAACTACAAATTACAGCATGCTAAACGATAGAATCAAGGGATAGAGTATGCATACCTTTGAAGAAACATTCTTCAAGAATGCCTCGATCAATATCCCAACGTCCATAACCAGCAATGCTCGAACGCATGACTGGTGCACAGCACGATCAACAGCACGAACACAACGAATGGCCAACAACTCCACGAAACCAATCGATTAAGTGAGGACACCACTACAATAGTTACCTTGGTATTCTCAGTGTGAGAATCCAAGAGTTGTGGGCTCTATATGATCTTGGCTTAAGGAAGAGACTGAAGGACAACGATTGTGTAGACAATCGAGCAAGTGGAAGATAACATAGTGTATCGTATAAACGATGTGCTCGATCGTATAGTAAATGGCAGCCTATCGTATAGACAAAGCCACTCGATCGTTTAGCTATGATCAGCTGATGACCTATCGTATAGTCAGTGGTCCACAATCGTTTAGTTTTTCTGAGCTATCACTTAGTGAAACATTTTCACAAACACTTTCACTTGATAGCTCTTCCGTGAGAAACTTTCCGAATGAAGTAACTCCAAATTTTAGGAAAACAATTTTTTTTTATCTCACGTTTATCAATATCGCTGATAGACACTAATAGAAGCCTATCAGTGTCTATCATTTATAGTATTAAAATTTTGCTATATTTTGTAAATATTTTGTTTTATTTTTCTATATTTAAATATGGCCCTTGTAATAAATTATTAATGTGAAAATAGTTAAAATAATAAGTCTACTTTGGTTCATTCAATTAAATTGTCAAATTAGTATTAATTTATCTATCATCGTAACTAGTTTTTGTATTTAAAAATAAAATTTAACAAACACAATTTAATTCCTTCTACCGTTGATTTTTCAAAAAGAAAAACTGCAATTATTTTAAAAGCTACAAGAACCTCAAACTAGGCAGGTTGCTAGCACGCACGAGTGGTAGGTTGGTATAAGGCTTGCACTGACGCAGTGTGCAAGGGGGAAGGTATTGTGCTATACGACGTGTGCTAAGGTTATGAGGTGAGAAGGTGCAAGAGGCGCTAGGCTGTGGGGTAAGAAGCACTGGGTGCAAGGGGCTGGTTGTGCATTGGCGTGCTAGACGGGCATAAGAGACATGAGATGGGCGCATGGGTTGCAATGTTGGTCGCATGACTAATGCTTAACTATTAAAATTTTTCCTAAGTGTTGGCCACATAGGAAGGTATGCGTTGGAAAAAAAAATGATGTTTTGAGCTGATTGTTGAGTACTTTTAGGTGAGTTAGTCTCACAAGGAAGCCATAGTGTTGGCTAAACATGTTTTTCATTTCCACAGGGTTAACGGAAGGGCTTATCAACCCTAGAAGGAACGCCCAAAGGCTTTGAGTGACAAAGTTGATGTTTTTTCAAATGTTTTAGTAACACATGCTTGAGAAATGTTTGGACTCATGCTTGTCTATATGAATGATTAAAGTGTTTTCCAAGCAAACTATGTTTCATATAAGCCATTAACGCATGCTATGTTTTAAAGAAGCTTATGAGCATGATTTAAGTATTCATTACTTATTCGTTCAAAAAGCATGTGTTAGAAATGATGCTTATTAGAAAAATGTTAAAGCATATAACTTATGATGATATGCATTCAAAGTATGATTTACTTCAAAATATGAGTTTTATGATGAATGTTAGAACTCGAAAGATAATGTGAAGGTATTTGGACAGTAGTACCTAAGGTATGATGGTACTTAGTATTAACCACATGCATAGGTAAAGTCGATGTTGTTTGTGTTGAGAGAACTTCACACCAACTAAGGTTTAACGTTGAGGGATTGAGCAAAAGGGTTATCTCTCAACTTAAAGAATATGTAAAGCTATGTCTTAAGTTATGCTATAACAAAAGTTTTATTCATATGTTTGCTTGGTAGTTTCAGTTTTAAAGTATGTTGTTTAAGTTTTATTAGTCACTCACTGGGTTAGTAGCTCACTCATTTAAATGTTTTCCTTCTTCTAGGTAGTGGCCATCTCTTCTGAGGATAACTACACTGTTGTTCTGCCACTTCAAAGATTTAGCGAAGAGGAAGTCTAGGTGTCTATTATGTAATTATCTATATACATGTGTTGCATATTCAGCACTAGTTTTGAGTGTGGGACCACTAAACCTTATTTCTGTTTATATGTTTTAAGTTTGCTATATATGGAGCCCTGAGGTTGTTATAAATGTTTTAAGTTCTGCTAGTTCTTAAATTTTAAAGATGTTATTCCATGGTATCCCAAACAATTTAAACGAGTTAGCTATGTGGTAAGTGCCACAAAAGGGTTGCTAACTACTGCCGACACACTCCCTTCTAGATTAAGTGGGTAAGCTAAGAGTGGATATAACATTGGAGCATTGACCTAAATGAAATTTATCACCTTTAGTGACCGGGGTTATAACTCTTATGTTTTAGAAAAATTTCGGCAACATGACAACACTACCACAACAATACAAAAAAAATTTACTTTAACACCTGTACAAAGAAATGCACTTCCAACAATATTTAAACAAAAATCTTCTCTCAACAGAATAAACAACATAAACAACAATGATTTACAAAAACTTAGATCTGATTACTCACTTGACTTCAAGTCTCAAAAGTTGTCACATGGGCATTCGATCTTATACCTCCAGATTCATGGACTCAGTTCCTATCAATAAAATGAACAGTCCAAAAATAAAAACTCAGCAAAGTTTAAAATTCCATCAATCCATACAAATATCACAATCTGTATTCAGTTAACCTATCTCAGTCTGTAATAAAGCAAAAGATTATAACGACATTGGTTAATCATAATATTCAATTATCCTAACACAGCTACCATAGTAAATAAAGCAGGAGTCTCACGAATTTATAGTAAAGATTGAATATCACATACCAGTCTCATTATCTACTTCTATGTCTGCTGCATTATGTTCTTTTAGGAGCTGCAATCCATCATTATAATTCAACTTATTGCTCATAAGCCAAAATGGAACAACTGCTATATATTATGTATGAAAATTAAACATTTTCCTCGCTGAAAATCAGTAGGAAAAAGTATAATATTTATGCTATATGCCTTTATTTCTTGTTGTTTTACCTAGGCAACAGTTAGCTCGATGGTTGGATCAAACTCATCAGTGTTTAGGGTCGATGGGTATACAAATACGACCTGGAATAAAAAGGTTTATCTATAGAATTGCACATTACATGAAAATTCAATTCAATTAATACCATACAAAAAGAGGAGCAAATTCATCAGTTGCATCAATACATGCAACCATAGAACATATTTCATTTTCTTCATGCTGATTCAAATAGGAAAATATTTACTTCTTCCAACATCCGAATTTGGTCTATATGCACAATTATCCAAATTATTCCCAAAGCTACAGCCATAGAACAGATTTCATTATAATTATTCATAAATGTCGAATCTGATTCAAATATAAATATTGCTTCTTCCAACATATAAATTATGTGTGAAAGTGAGAACAGCTCAACTGGCATCCGAGGTGTGTTAATGACCTTGAGGTCCATGATTCGAATCCCTCCACCCTTCCCATATTGTACTAAAAAAAAGTGTAAAAGTTTTGTAGGTGCAAAGTTTGTTTAGAAGTTGTACCATATATATCATATTATTATCAACTATCATCATCATTAAAAGAATTTGTCCCATCACTTGACAAGCACAGTTCTAAGGATAATGTGATATTCCAAATGTAGGAGGCAAGAATATCTATGAAATGCCAGTGATATTGGGGGGTCATTTTTGCCCAAACAGGGATTGTAGCTTTTTCATTAATCCATCCACAAACCTCTTCCTGAATTGCACAATCTTGCCCAACTACAGCACCCATTCTCTGTTCGGGCATGCTATGAGGCATGAGAAATTGATTTCAAATGTATCCTGACAAACGAGACGTAAATAATGGATGAAATGAACGTATTCTTGGTATTTAGCACAGTAAAGAAGTCATTGACAATGATCATATAACTCCAGTTTGTTCAACTCGATCAATAAGTTCTTCCCAAGCACCTTACAACTCCATGTTAAATTTTCATGTAACGTATGATTCTTCTGTTATATGGAATAACATACATAAGTGTTCAAAGTTTACCTATAGGGTGTCGGTGGAACTGAAAAAGGGAAAATGTCTGGCAGAGAAGTGGATTCGGTTGACGAGCGACGACACGGATAAATCTGGTCAATTTGGTCGACGAGACGGGGAAGAAGTGGATTTGGTCGACGGCGAACAGACACCGAACGAAAAAAGACGCTAGATGCTGGACAGAGACCCACGACAATGACAATGCCCACAAAATCAAAGATTCGTTGTTGAAGATCAGACTCAACATTGTTGGAGAAGGGAGGGTTTGGTAAGAGAGAATGAAAGGGAGAGAGAAGATTTAGAGAAGAGAGGGTTTGGTAAGAGAGAGTGAAAGGGAGAGGATTTGTTTGAAATGGAAGAGATTTTCTTAATAGAGTATGAAAAAAATAAATTGAGACCTTTAATGTTGGTTTTAAACCAACATTAAAGCCTATCTTCAACGTCGGTTTAAAATCGACATTAAAGATCCCTTTTTTTTTTAAACTGACATTATACATCCAGTTTCACTTTTTTCAACCGACATTAAAGTCCAAAATTCATGTAGTGAAAGATTGAGACTTCTCATGAATTAAATATAGGTACCCCATATCTTGAATCATCGTTTATGAACGTAATAAAATATTGTTGTCCATTCCAAGAAGTCGTACAGAATGGATCACAAATGTTTGTATGTATTAGTTCTAAGATGTCTGAGCATCTGTTGGCACCTAATTTTCTTATGTTTGTCTGTTTTCCCTTAATACATTTCACACAAATATTGAAGTTACTTAAATCAAGGGAATCGAGAATTTCATCTAACACAAGTCTTTGAATTCTCTGTTTAGAGATGTGACTTAAATGTTTATGTCATAACATAGCAGAATTCTCATTTAATTTACACTTTGTATGACATGAATTAAATAACAGGATCTTGATAAATTAAGCAAAAGAATCAAGCATATATAAATTATCAATTAAAGAACCGGTATCAATAAGCTTAGAATCTTGAAAACGACTAACTTTATTATTTCCAAAAGAACAAGAAAAATCAAATTTGTCCAAACTGGAAAGAGAAACTAAATTTCTTCTAAATGACGGTACAACAAAAGTCTCATTTAGATCTAAACAATAACTAATTTTTAATAGTAATCTAAAATTTCCAATACTTTGCCATCGCCCACATAAATGTATCTTTCAGCATCACTTGGTGGCCAACTCCATAGGCAACCTTGCATCAATATACTTATGTGAGTAGTAGTACCAAGTATTTATAGGTACAGAAGCTAAATGAACTTCAGAACAAACCAAAGTAAGAAGTTTACCCTTCTTTACATGCCACTTGGCATACTTAGGAATTAAATGAGAATTAAATTAGAATTGTCCCAAGTAGATTAAATGAGAATTAATAATTTATTATAAATGTCCTAAGTAGATACATTGCTATGTTATAACACAAGTAATTAAAATAATAAGTCTACTTTGGTTCATATAATTAAATTGTCAAATTAGTATTAATTTATCTATTACTGTAACTAGTTTTTGTAATTTAAAAATAAAATTTACCAAACACTATTTAATTTTTTCTACAGTTGATTTTTTAAAAGCAAAACTGCAATTATTTTAAAAGCTACGACACCACCAAATGAAACCTCAATAATGTTTAATAATGACTTTACTTCTTGAAAAAAAAAACATTTTAATTAGGAATTAGTAGTAAAGGGGTTCTGCAAATGGGATTTGACTGAAAAGGAAGCAACAGTTTATTATTAGTTATTTTAAAAGAAAAATCTCATAAAAATCTTCCATTTCTTTGAACTTGAATTTTCGTTCGATATTTTTCATTTAAAAAATCCAATTATAAGAACTAGTTTGTGTTACTAAATTAGTTTTCAGAAATTATTTTTCATCAAACAAATCTTATAAGAAAAGAAAACAGTGGACCAAATAGAAAATTATCCACCATTTTAATTGATTCAACTTCAAAATTATAAGAGTATAAATTGGTTTTTTGTTCACTTTTTTCTCCCGATATTATTGATCTACCCATTTCATTCTTAAACAACGTTAACAAATGAGAATAAAATTTAAATCATCAGTAATAGTATTGAAATTTCTTTACATAGAAGAGAAAAATAAAATTCTCTAAGGCTAACAATGTTATGAGTTGAAGCCTAATTATTTGAAGCAAAATTCTAGTGTATCTTAAGATATGTCATTATTATACGTTCAACAGAATTATTCCATTAATATTTGTCACATGACAAACTCTTTTAATTTTTTTTTTTTAGTTGAGGTTTTTTTTTAAAAAAAAAAAATTTATTCTTTTCTCCATGTGATTAAAGTGGGACACTATACAATGGATACATCTTAATGTCATCCAAATATTATTTCTATTTATTTATTTATTTTGAAGAAACCAAACCATAAAAACTTAGAATTATAACAAAAACAAATCAAATCACTCTGGATAAGGAGAAAGAAGAAGAGAAGAATCATGCTCTTCCAGTGCCCTCCTCGCAAAGGAATGACCCAAAAAGTAGATGTAACATCGCTTCATATGGGAAAAGAAGACGGACCTCCAAGCCATTCATAATAAACGTAATCCCTTCCGTGAAAAAAGGAGACCTCCAAAAGATCCGAAGATTTATCAGTGAGGTTCTTTCATTTCAGATCTTTTATTTGCCGACTCATTTGTACATGTTAACCCAATATTTAACATATAAATGAGATATTCAACCGGTTGAATTTGAAAGGAAAGTTCTTTCAATCTTTCATCCAAAATTTCAATCACCATATTTGGAATCCCAACTTGCACCCATTTTGAAGGTTTATTTCTTCACTGAATACTTCCCCTGTTGGACTTCTTCCAGTGAGCAATTCCAAAAGAAGAATCCCATAACTGTAAACATCTCCTTTTGTTGATATTCCAATCTCATACACATACTCTTCATTGCTTTGTCACACCTTCAACATTTATTACTTATATTTAGGTTAAATTACCGGTCAGTCCATCAACTTTTAAGTTTGTGTCTAAGAGTTTTATAAAATTGAAGAATGTCTAATAAGTATCTAAACAATTAATTTCGTGTCTAAAATATCCCTTAGCTTTAAAAGTATTTAATAAATCCTTTAAAAATATTTAATAAATCCTTACCTATTCAATTTTGTCTTTTAGTGAATAGGTCCAAAGACCTCTTTTAACACAACATTAAATATTTAAGGACTTTATTTGGCTTCGAATAAAAAGTTTAGTGACTTGTTCTACATTTTTAAAATTCGACCAAATTGACACAAACTTGAAAATTTACATCCCGTTCCGTAATTATTTTATTTTTAGTTTTCTATTTTAAAATTTATACTTATTTTCTCCAAATTCTTACATGGTTTTAACTTTCCTTTAAAAAACGTTAGAGTTCTCAATCAAAATCTCATGACAGTAACATGTTTTCAATTTTTTTTTTTCAAAACTTGGCTTGCTTTTGACAAAGATATAAAAAATGTTTAAATTACAAGTTTAGTTCTTAACCAACATGTGAGCTATAAATAGACGTTGACCGACCAATCGATAATCATCACTACTTTGTTAATATTAGGTTAAAATTTTAAGCTAAAAATGGAGATGTGTAATGAAAGATTGTAGTTACGTGGGCCAATATAGCCAATAAATCCTCTTAGCCCACTAGTAATGCTCTAACTAGGTTTGTAGAATCGGTTTGAACATGAAGCAATCTTGCGAGCTTAAAATTGGGAACATGGGTTATCATCTATGTTGGGGTTGATACCCTAAATCTCGTAGGGTTCTATAGTTTGTAAACCTTGTATGAACAAATATTTATGTGATTGATAATATTTGATATTTTATTCACTTTGTCTATGAAATATATGATATTTTAGTTACATTAACCACAAACCAATAAACTATCATCCAAGGTTATCGTTGTAACTTAAACATGTATGTGGAGAAATATAGGTGGATCATGTTTAAGTGATAACCTAGATAGTTTGTAGTATATGGATAAGGCTGGTTACCTTATCTTGGTGGCATTATGAGTATCGTCCGCTTTGTAGGTGTTACAAATGTTGTAAAGTACTACAAATGATTTGATCCTGATCATTCATGTATTAGACATGCAAGTGAGGATATTCTATACAAAGGAGTTTGTATAAGACCAGTCCACAAAATGTTTAGTCTCATTATATAACGTCGTTCATAGTAGAGACTTTCATTTCACTAGGATGACCATAGGTAACATGACCTTAATTCTGAGTGAGTTATGAATTCCTACCTATGAGGGCGGTTGTTTGATTTGTATGGGTGAGAGTGGCCAAATTGTCGACTTAACAAGCCTACCATTTTGGGGATTTGTCTGATTAGGAAGCTGGGAACTCAGCTACACAAGATGAAATTCACTCCTTCCCCGAAGCAAGGGTAAGAAGATAAATTGCTCCTTTTAGGGCTGATTCCAAGTCTTGAGCAATATGGCACCACACTCTCTCTTGGCCCAAGAGGGTTTTAGTCATAGTGGGACTATGATATATTATTCATTAGAGAGATTAGTGGTAGTTAAGGAATTAGAGGTAACTACAGGGGCAAGATGGTAAATTTGGTCTAGTTATACTTACGAGCAATTTGTGAAGGATCATCGTACTGTTGATTGGTTATATCCAATGGACACAGAAATATATCTATAGTGTGAAGAGTGCAGCTGTTAGTCTTTAGTGAAGTGCCCGACAGTTAACGGATGGTGGATATTGTAATTAAAGAGTTTAATTAATTATTCACGTACCGTTGAAGCTTCAAGCTACAGTTTCATAAGGCCCCTTGGTAGCTCAAAAGTATTTAGTTGAGAATAAGGTTTTTGGTTAATTTAAAATGTTCAAATTAATAAGAGAGAATTTAATTATATATGATATAATTAAATTGATTTAATTATATACGATTTAATTGATATACTATATTTGATACATTATTGTTTTGGAGGAATAAATATTTTAATGAGATTCAAATAGTTGTTAAATTTAATATAAATATGATTTATACTGAATACCATAAAATGGAGAAAAAGAAATATATTTTATATTGTATATGATGCAATATTAAAACTATAGGTTATAAATATAATATGATAAGTTGGTTATCATATTTATTTATATTATTAACTATTTGATAATTATCCCATTTTTCTCTCTAACCACCTTAGTGGGACGTTAAACGGTTAAATGAAATATGATTTTATTATTTCAAATAGAAGTGTTACATGATTGAGAGATAAATCTACACGATTTGATTAGAGTATATGCGATAAACTTGCTTCACTACACGATTGAACCACTTGCTATGCGACAGCTTGTTCTTCATTCAATCGTCTTCCTCCTCCAAACCTCAAACTCCCTCCTAACCAAAATAGCCAAAGCCTACCACTCTTGTGTTCTCACCCCGAGAATACCATGATCACCAAGTGGTTGTGTCCTTTTTTGGATCGAGTTCTTGTTGCTGTTTGCTTGAGGAGAGTTCGTGCCTATTCGAAGTCTTCGTGAAAGTTCGAAGGATTAATGCGAAGAAGAGTTCTTCAAAGGTATAATCTCTGAACTCTATTTCTTATTAGAAAGCATGCTGTAATTTTAGTTAAAGAGCATAATTTATATGTTTTACAGTAAGTGTTTATGTTCAATCTAAATGAGATTTGGATGATTCATTTTCGCTCATAGGTTCTCTATAAAACGACATCCTTCAATCTGTTCATCCAAAAGAACATTACTCGGCTTTCGATCGCAATGAACCATAGGAGTTTCTAATCCATGGTGAAGATAATCCATTGCAGCTACTACATCTAAAGTTATGTCTATCCTTTGTTTCAAAGTCAGCCACGGTTTTGATCGACCACCCCCTCTTCTGTGAAGTCAAGTTTCCAAGTTCTCGTTCAACATAATTCCAAAATCAAGACCTCGAAATCCAAACTGGAACAAGCACTAAGGATCTTTACAAGGTTTTGATGCCTTATGTTTCTGAATACTTCGCATTCAGCAAGAAATCCCTACGTTCCACCTCGATGACCATCTAAGTCGATTACTTTAATGGCAATTGAAGTTTCGTCTCTCATTATACCTTTGTAACTAGATCTGAAGATCCCCTTTCCGATTACATTTTTGTAAACCCTAGAACTTGAGTTTCTAAGTATCTATACATTAAAATTAACTCGGGTGCTTGCATACTTTAAGATGCATAGTAAGTTTAATCTTTATTGTATAGGGTTAAAGCTTAGTAAAGAAAGAAATCTTTCTAAGTGTTAAACTTGAGAAAATCTAAGTAAATTTTGAAATAACGTTCTAGGATTGTTAAGTGTTCTAAATACTAAGGAAAATTTTGAGGGTGACCTAAAGGAAAAGAGACTAGACATTGGCCAAGAAGGACTTGTGGTGTAAGCCCTAAATTCTTACTAATTTTTTAGTTTAAAGCTAAGCTTTAATGTGTCATTTGGGGATTGGACAACCTAGGTATCTTCAATGAATTTGAGGATTGAATTAAATGAATTTTATCTTAAGTGGTGTGAATAATTGTGTTGAATCAAATGGAAAGGAAAATTAGGTGTTAACTTGAAAAACCTAATATTGTCTAAGTGTTGGAATTAAGTTAGAAAAATGTGAAAATGTGAAAATATGAAGGGAAGAATTTCCTAGGTATTACTATTTAGTCAAGTGAATTGAAGATGGAGTTTGGTTAAGTACTTGGAGGAGTTAAATAATTAAATAAGAATGAAATGTGGAACTTAAAAGAAAATTGGTGGGAGATTGTAGAAGTTAAATTAGGAAAATGATATGGATAATTTAATTGATACTTAAGGAAATTTTATGGCTTATTGAATTAAATTTTAAGGAAATTCATAAAGATATTTAAGTATTTAAAAATGGATAAAAATTAAAGGAAAATAGGTAATTAAGAGTAGTAGGGTTGAGTGGTCAAAGAAGGGGGTGGCAATAGGTGACTTGTTATTGGAGAAGTGCAGTAGGTGGATGGCCTTAACTCAACTAAAGGGGGTTGACGTTTTCAATTCCTTCAGGTCATTCTCAATTTTCTTCGACGTAAACTCAGAGAGGTGTGACGCTTGAGGGCCATCAATGTAATTGAAGTGCAAGAAAATGGTGTTTTTGATGAAAAACTATAAGTTGTTCAGAAACCTGTGAGTTTGTGGGCACTTGAGTTGTGGGGGCTAATTTCAAAGGATCCAAGGGATTTTAAAGCTTTAAATCTTGATGTTAGTCAGATAAGACATAGATTTAAATTTTTATGGAATAAATTTGAGGTAATTTGGTTGAAAATTGAAGAATTTGGAGTTGAATTTTTATAGGTGTATTGTTGTCGAGAAGCAGAAGAAGTCACTAGACTGTCGGCTAAGGAGGGTGTCTAGCCGCGTGCGCCCGCCTTGTCACCCACGCCATCCTACATGCACACAGTGCCTTGTCCGCCCACCTTGTGCATGTTAATCGATCCCTAACACTCACCCGCGCGTACCTCCATACACACAGACATGCCTGTGGGCATGGTTTGCTGCCTATCCTACGCCCAGACACGTCCATGTACATGGTTTGTCACCCAGCCGTGCATCAACCACTATTTTCTTAGTCCATTATCCCTAATTTAAGTTATTTGAATTTTGTAAGTAATTTTTATGGCCATTTGGATGTTTTCGAATATTTTGGCCTTGAAATGCATAAATTTGTGTTTTAAGCTAATTTTAGGATATTTTAAATAATTTAGGGTTAAAGGAGCTAAAATCCTAAACTAGGGGTAATTTGGAGTTAAATGAGGTTCAAGAGTGTTTTGGTTGAAGTTATGGAATATTTATAGAATATTTGAGTTGCATATATGTTTAAGGAGTAACCCTAAATTTTTTTATCTAATTTTTAGGTCAAACAAATATAGGTGAAGCATACAAGCCCGAAGGGACAAATTGGTGATTGTGAGTGACAAATGATTTAAGATCTTTTACCTAAATACTTGCAATACTTGATTTTAGTTGAAATAAGTTAACTTTTTTATAATGAGATTTACGAACTAACTGCTTTCATGTTTCTAAGGTTTATTAAAGCATGAATCTTTCCTACTGATCGACTGCCATTATGGTTCTCTTTGGTTGGATTTGAAGAAATCCTTTGCAGATCTAGATATGGTATGTTTGGTAGTCTAGATCTGTGTTTTTCTCTAGATCCATAGCCCTTTCTTTCGGCTTCCTCTTTCATCTTTCCGTTTCGAATGTCACTCCCTTTCCTCCTTTTATCTTGCTACTTCTTTTGGTTCTCTTTGCTCTCTTTGCTCCAAACGAGGGTTTCCCCTTACCGCTTCTTTCAGTTCTCCAATCTTTTGTGTTGTCACTCCTATCTATCTAAGTCTGATATTGTACAACCATGTTGGATTTCAAATCTTGCTTGGTAGGGGATGGAGATCCTTGTTTGGAGCATGGTAGGAGATGGAGGATGGTGTTCGAATCTTGGTAGGGTTATGGTAGATCGCCGGATTCACCGTCACCTATAAATCCCTGTTACACAAATAATATTTATAAACACCAAACAAACTACTTATACTAACTAGTAATACAAGTTTATTTCATTTGGATTCCTAAAAAATTGGAACTCATAGGAAGTTATTAAAGGGGGGGTTTGTGAAAATTTTGAATTAACATTGCACGAAAATCAAATTGCACAATGAGAAAAAATGTATAAAAATATAAATTGAACAAAATACTTAGCTTGGATAGTTCTAGTTTATTTCATTTCTATTCAATTCTATCATAGACTATTCAAAAGATATATGAGACATTCAAATTACAACTTCGCCTACGCGTTTAGAATCCTAACCGGTAGTCCATAAAATCAAGTTAATTAAACGAAAAGTGAGAATCCTCAACTAAACAATCAATCAACAGGCATTAAGGTCTAAGGCAAAGCTAAGCCAAATAATTGATTTCCATAGTCTAACCAATTATTTGAGTGAGAATTATCTAAGTTAGAAAGTGATGCTTATTAGTTGGAATCCCAATTTAACATCACAAACTTAATTAACTCTTGCTTCTAGGTGACAACTACCTAACGATTACAAATTAGGGCAATCAAAGCAATCAATTATACATGCATAGCTAATTTGTCAGATTATCCCATACAAGACAATTAAATGATAAACACAAGATAAATTCTCATAAAATTTAGAATAGTCTCACAAAATTACAAAACATAATCTCAAGAACGAATTGGAATGAAAGTAAACTACGAAACCCAAGCTAAGTTCTTAGCCTTTAGCCACATATCATCTTCTAATTCAATACAATGCTCAAAGAGGAAGAAGATTCAAAATTCTAGTGAAACTAAAGGAAGAAATTGAGAGGAAACAGAAGGGCGGCTGTCTACTTGAGTGTGTCTAGAGTGCTGGCCCCGAATGGCCTATTTATAAGTTTGTTGAAGTGTCGCAACGCAAGGGAGAGCGTTGCAATGCTGCAGCGCGTTTTGGCTAAGCATCAAGGAGGCGTCATAATGTTGCCCTTAATGCTTGGTTGCACGCGCGCAGAGGTGGGAGTTCTCTTAAACTATGTAACACCGTAATACTAGGGTTGAGCGTTGCAATGTTACCATTCTACTGCACAACATTGGAGTTAAGCGTTGCACTAGCGTTGCAATGGTGGCATTGTTCCATCTTCAAAGCGTTGCAATTGCAACGTTGGCTTGCACCTGAGCCTATTGCCTTCAAGCATCGAGCGAGTGTTGGGCTTATGCTTTGGAGGAGCATTGCGACGCTCGAAAGGGCAGAATATTTCAATGTGTTGGTCTTCTTTCTTCATTTGTTCAATTTGGCTCCTATCTTGGTCATCTTAACGCCTTTTTGTACCGAACGCTTCATTCGACCGCTTGTACACTTAAGTCCTACAAAAAAAGTTAATTTAAACACATTAAGTAGCTTAACAACCCCGAGTTAAATAGAGGAAGATAGCATATTTTCGGTGCTATCAAGTTACTAGATCAAATGGTAAGTCTTCTTTCTCTTTACTAGCCGATGATGAGTCATTGTAATTTTTTTCCTTAATTATTTTTAACAAATGTAAGCTTATTTTTTACAAATCTTTTCAATTCACTTCGATTATTTTGTTCTATGCTTTATTTCATGGTTTTTGATTATCGGTCTCTGATAATTGTATGTCATTATATAAACATTAATTATAATTGTATTTCCATTCTTGGTCTCTGATTATCGGTCACTGTATAAACACTTATCATACTTGTATTTATATTTTTCTTTACCTGTTCTTGGTCACTGATTATCAGTCTCTATTCATTTTTGTCACTGTATAAACATTGATTACAATGCTATTTTCATGATGTGATTCTATTTCTTAGTCTCTGTTTATAGGTTAAAGATATGCTACTATTTCAATGACTATTTTTGCATTGACTCTAATGATCAATGTATCTGATTTACCATGATATATCATATTATCCAAAATTTAGAACGATTTAAGAAAGAATTTCGTTGCTCTGAGGCTGGTTGTTACTGTCTAAGCATAATACTAGGATAGTTATTGTTTGTTGGCTTCCTTGTTTTTTTCTTCCAATCTCATTGCATCTATGTCATAAATCTTGTTTGGTTCCCAAGTTGTTATTTTTTGGTTTACTTTATTTTGATTACATGTAGTGGTTTGTAAAGTAGTGGTTTGCAAGTACTTTGTTGGTGTGATTGACAGTAGTGTTTTCTTTGGTTCTCAATGTATTTGGTTCACATTGATGGTACACTATTCACTTTATTTCACTAGGTGGGGTTTCCATCCTGTACTTATTACCATAGGTACACCTAAAATTGACCTACACATTACATAGAATGTCAATATCTTCTCTTCTCTATAAATGAGACATCTTTTCCTTACAATTATGAGGACAACCCCATCTTCACAACACCATTGTTGGTAAGTCCCTTCCCCCTCCCTCTCTTTTGTGTTGCTTACCACATCTCTTGTTAAATCACTTTCACTTTTTTCTTTATATTATTACTAAAGCATCTATTTATTGATTGTCATAGTGTTCAACTTATTAGAAAACAAGCGAAGCTTCACATTTCCTCTTTCAATCGTACGTAAGGTGGTACTCTTCTTTGTCTCAATTTTCTTTTCTTTTGTGTCCTTCTTGGTAGTCTTTTCCTTTCTCTGTTTATTGTCTTTGTTCGTACTATTTGTCTCACTATTTTCTTGTTCATTTCTATGGTTGGTAGATTTAAAATCTTTTCTTCTATGTGTTGTAGGTCAGGTGGAAACTAATCTGTACTTCTTCTTTTCTCAAATTTCATCCTGTATATTTGAAGTGTTTGTTGATACAAAACTTAAATTCTTAAAATAATTTAGTTATATATTAATTATGCTTTTACAGTATTTTTGTTACAACAATTTCCATTCTTAAAGGCTTGATTTTCTTCCTATACTTGTTAGGCTTCATCACATTTTTCTTTTTATTGATTTATTTTACATTTAAAACTCAAGATTTAATCATGAGCCTAAAATAAAACCTACTAAAATCAAGACTATTTTATCAATGAGAATTTTAATTTTCTTATTCATATTCAAAAATGAATTTATTCAATGACATTGCGTGAAATTGAATATGGTTATTGTTGTTGATTAATAAAAAAAAAAATAGTTTGTAAGGCTAGCACTCATCTATGGGTTAAAACATGCTAGTGATCAGCAGCAAATGTTAATAATACCTATTTGATAGCTTCATTTGGTAGGGTTGGATATATTTGATAAAAATACAAACAAAATTTTTTATTGATAAACTAAAAGTAAAGTAACAGCTATGAATAACTGTATTTAAGGATTAAGGTGAACAAACTTAAAACTCCATAGACAATGATTTATACTTATTTGTTAAAGAAGTAAAAATGAGAGAAAAGAAAAAAAAATATGCATGTTTACTTCAAACTTTCAATTTCATCCAATTGCACTCTAAATTTAGATAAAAGTTTCAATCTTAAAGTTAAACATTAAAAGTACTGCAAGCTACTATTACTACTATTACGAAGCTATATCATACAATTTTATATGCATTTAAAATTCCATGATAAGTATATTCTTATTTAAACTAAAAGTACATTAGTTTGAAACTAAAATTAAATTTTACATAAATTTCAAAAACCACTCATGAATAAATGGTTCAAGAGCCAATTTTCGTAATCTACAGTATAATGGACCCCTAAGAAGTAGTAACCATTTCCCAACTACCCAACATCAATTACTTCTAACACTAGAGCTATTACTCAACGATCATAGGAGGATAGAATACCTGCCACATCACATTAAACATCAATTAGCACACTTTTGGCTAATCCATGAGTCTGATTTAAGTTGTCGTGAAAGCAAGCAAATGGATAGAAATGTTTTGCCATTTTATGTACTTTACTAAGGACAACTGGCGGATTAGTGGGAACAAAAGTAGTAAATGTTGAGGAGATGGTCGCCATGTTTCGGCATATCTTAGCCCATGATGTTAAGAACAGTGTAGTTCGTAGATGGTTCATTAGGTCTGGTGAAATAGTTTCTAGGAATTTCAACTTTGTTCACAACGTCGTTTTTGTTGGGGTTGATGCCCTAAAGTCTCGTGTCCTGTAGTTTGTAAACAGTTTGTACGAACGCTTGTGTTGTTAATATATGATATTTACTTCACATCTTGTATTTTGCTCATTTACTTGTTTTATTTGCTTTACCACAAACCAATAAACATAAAATCCCTGTTTATCTGTATGTGACTCAAGCATGTATGTGGTGACATACAAGTGGATCATGTCTTGAGTGATAACCAAAATGGTTTGTAGTATATGGATATAGGAGGGAAACCTTATCCTGGTAATGTTACGGATGTGACCCGCTTTGTGGAATGGTCGCAAGTGTTATGACTTGTCATAGATGATCTGATCTTGATCATTCGTGTTGGGAACATGCGAGCGACGACGTCCTATACAAAGAGTTTGTATAAGACCTGACCACGAAGTGTTAACATCTTATTATATAACACTATTCATGATAGAGACTTCACTTCACTAGGATGACCATAGGTAACATGACCTCAATCCTGAGTGACTTGGGAACTCTTGCCATTGAGGGCAGTTTTTTATTTGTATGGGTGCGAGTGGCTAGGTCGCCGATTCAAACCTACCATTTTGGGGATTCGTCTGATTTAGGAGTTGGGAACTCAGCTACACAAGATGGAATTCACTCCTACCCCGAGGCAAGAGTAAGTAGATAGATGGCTCCCTTAAGAGCTGATTCTAGGGCTTGAATGATGTAGCGCCACACACCTTCTCTTGGCCCAAGAGGTGTTCACACATAGTTGAACTATGTTGTATTGTTCATTAAAGGAATCAGTGGTACTTAAGGAGTGAGATATAACTACAGGGGCAAAATGGTAAATTGACCCAGTTGTACTTGCGAGCATCTGTGAAAGGTCATCGTACTCATGATTGGTTATATCCAATAGACAGAGAAACATATCTGTGGTAAGAAGAGTTCAACTGTTGGTCTTTAGTGGAATGCCTGACAGTTAACAGTTGGTGGATCTCGTGGCTAAAGAGTTTAGTCAGCTATTCACGTACCGTTGGACCTTCGAGCCACAGGTCCATTAGGTCCTTTGGGTAGCTTGGAAAAAGTCGAGAACCAGTATTTGAGTTAATTTGAAATGTTCAAATTGAAAAGAGAAAGTTTGATTATATATGATATAATTGAACTGGTTAATTATATATGATATAATTGGTTAAATGTATGAGATACATTATTATGGAGGAAATTAGATATAAATATGATTTATATCAAGTAGAGGAGAAAATGCTATAGTAGATATGAGATATCAAACTATAGGATATAAATATAATATGATTATATTTATTAATTAATTAATTGATTAATTATATGATAATTAATCCTTTTTCCACGTTCAGACATGTGTTAGAGGACAGCATCGGTTATGGTAACTGATGAGTTAAAAATGAAAAAAGTTTTCATTTAGGATCGTGCAATCGATAATCCATAATTCGCCCAAAAAGATTTCGTGAAAGTGCACTGGTGAAAGAAAACGATCGCTTGAGAGCCTATACGATAGTCGCTTTTCCGCCTAAACGATCATCCACCTCACGCTAAACGATCGCACACTTCCACTTACACAATCAGATAGCTTCTCTAAACGATCGTATAATGTGCCGATTTAACTAAACGATCGTATACCTTTTCCTAAATGATCGTTCAGCAAATTCTACACGATCGTGTAGCTCCTCTATGTGATAAGCACTTCTGCTATGCGATAGCGTTGTTTTCTCTCCCACTTGTTTATTTCCTATACGACTCGTTTTTCCTCCGTCCTCTACCAAATTCACCAAAGCTCACCCTTTGGGTTTTCACTTCGAGAATACCCGAGGTTCTTTAGTGGTGGTGTCATCTCCATTGTGGTGTTCGTGTTCGCGTTGATCGTGCTACTGCAGTCGACGTTCCCCCTAGGTGTTGGTAAATCTGTTGGAGGGTTCCGCTGCGTTGAGGTTCTGAAGTTTGAAGATAGTCTTCAACTGGTATGGAACTCTGTCTCCTTGTTATTTATCTTGTTCTGAACATGCCAATAATTAGATTTATTTGCATAACTGTATGTGTTGAATGTATAATATTGTATTTCGGTCACGGTGAGATCAGAGCGATCCGAACGCGCTCATGGAACTCATCGATATGAGATTCTTCAGTTTTAGGACTACATGAAGTACTGTTGAAAAAATCTTTTCCAATCAGAACCTCTTATATAGATCCAAGATGGAGATGGTTTGAGGTATAATGAAACTAAACAAATGTTGGTGCACTGTCCGTGTCTAGTTTAGATAACTTATGTATATCAATATTTCATACGTTATGTTCGTATAAGATTGTCTAGGTGCATTAGATGGTACGTACATAAAGGTCAATGTGAGTGCCACTGATCAACCAAGGTTATCAACTTACATGCACAACTTCTTGTTGTACATCGTAGTACCGAACGATCATGATTTCATACACTTGGACATTGTATAAGGTATTATTATCTATGCGATGCTGGGTACCCAAGTGTGAGAGCGTCTTGGCACCATATAAAGGATCATCTTTTGGAATGGCGTGGAGGAAGGAATGCACCAACAACTACTAGAGAATTTTTTAACATGAAACACTCTTCTACGAGGAATTTCATCGAGAGGTCATTCGAGCTATTGAAGGGAGATGGGCAATACTCTGCGAAAAATCATACAACCTCGTGCAAGTCCAAACTCAGACGATAACGGTGTGTTGCCTTATTTAATCTTATTAATAAGGAGATGAATACTGGCGAAATGCTCGAGAATCTAGACGAGGTGAACTCACATTTTGGTAACATTGGTGGGGACGAGATCAATTATATTGAGAGTTCAAACGAATGGACACAACGAAGAGATGAACTGGCACATAATATGTTTTCTGACTAGGAGTTACGTAACAATCAGTAGCTTCATGTTCACTTTATTGCTTTTACAATGTATGTATTTTTTTAATTTCATGTATATGATTTTGGAAATCAATTTCAAAATTTCTTAATATAATTAGATTTACTACCTTAGCTTCATGTCTAGTTTGTGGCTTTTATAATGTATTTTTTTTTAATTTCATGTATGTGATTTTGGAAATCAGTTTCCAAATTTCTTAATATAATTAGATTTACTACCTTATACATTGTACATAACATATCACATGACAATTTCTTTCATTACTACTTAAATTGTACTACAGTGTACATGTTGCAGGATGGAAAGTTCTTCTAGAGCTCCAAAGCACACTTGAACGAGGGAGGAAAAGTCAAAGTTGGTGGAATGTTTGGTGACTTTGGTTGAATCTGGTGGATGGAGATCAGACATCGGGACCGTTCGCCCTTGGTTGGCATAGTTACGGCGTATGATGGCTGATAAGATATCTGATTGTACAATACAAGGGACCCCTACCATAGTGTTGGGGTTGATGCCCTAAATCTCGTAGGATCCTGTAGTTTGTAAACATATGTATGAACAAACATTTGTGATGTAATAATATGAGATATTTTATTCACTTCAATCTATGAAATATGAGGATTTTTTAGTTGCATTAACCACAAACCAATAAACTAAAGTCCCTGGTTGTCGTTGTAACTTAAGCATGTATGTGGAGATATACAAGTGGATCGTCCTTTAAGTGATAACCTAAATGGTCTGTAATATATGGATAAAGGAGGGAAACCTTATCCTTGTGAAACTACAAGTGTGGCCTACTTTATAGGTGTTACAAGTGTTGTAAAGTGCTACAAATGGTCTGATCCTGATCATTCGTGTATTAGACATGCGAGCGGGGATGCTCTATACAAAAGAATTTGTATAAGATCGGACCATGATATGTTTAATCTCGTTATATAACGTCGTTCAGATAGAGACTTTCATCTCACTAGGATGACCATAGGTAACATGACCTTAATCCTAAGTGAGTTGGGAACTCCTACCTTGGAGGGTGGTTCTTTGATTTGCATGGGTGTGATGTCTATATCGCCGACTCAAACCTACCACTTTGGAGATTCGTCTGATTGGGGAGCTAGAAATTCAGCTACACAAGACGGAATTCACTCCTTCCCCGAAGTAGGGGTAAATAGATAAATTACTCCCTTAAGGGCTGATTCCGGGGCTTGAACAATGTAGCGCTACACCTTCTCATGGCCCGAGAAGTGTTTTCTCTTAGTAGGACTATGATGTATTGTTCATTAAAAGAATCAGTAGTACTTAAAGAGTTAGACGTAACTACATGGGAAAAATGGTAAACTGGCCCACCTGTACTTACGAGCAATTTGTGAAGAGTCATTGTACTATTGATTGGTTATATCCAATGGACATAGAAATATATCTGTAGCGCGAAGAGTGCAGTTGTCGGTCTTTAGTGGAATGCTCGGTAGTTAACGGATGGTGGATATCGTGATTAAAGAGTTTAGTCAGTTATTCATGTACTGTTAGAGCTTCAAACTACAGGTCCATAAGGTCTTCTTGGTAGCTCAATGGATTCATGTTGAAAATCGATATTTGGGTTAGTTTGAAGTATTCAAATTAACAAGAGGGAATTGGATTATATATGATATAATTAAGTTGATTCAATTATATGTGATATAATTGATTTGATGTATTAGATATATTAATTGGAGGAATTAATATAAATTTGATTTATATTAAATGCAATAAAGAAGAAAAAGAACTATAGTTTATATGTTGCATATGATGTGATATTAAAACTATAGGTTATAAATATAATATGATAAATTAGTTATTATATTTATTTATAACAAAACAATTATGAGATAATTGTTNCGTTTTCCCTAAAACGGGGGTGGAGGTTGCGAGAGGCACTCGGTGTGCCATCGGCAGTCCGTATTCGAGTTGGCTGACTTGTTCATGAGCGGGAACAAGTGCAGCACAATCGCTAAGAGAAGCTTTCGAAAGAGCGATTGTGACACAATGCGTGTGGTGAGTTAAACCATTTTTCATCACTGAATTCTTAATGCCTTAAAGGTTTGAGTTTGAAATGTCTGGAGATATGTAAATATACTTGTCTATCACGTTATACAAGAGCGTGGAAACAAGTTATAGGTAGATGATAGGCAGTAGATATCATGAAAGGTTTGCCATTTGCTGTCTTCACATCCCTTTCCAGGTTAAGAGGGTAGCCTAGGAGAATGTGTAAGAATTTTCATAGGCAAGATCCCCTGTTGAATGTTTCATCATAGTATGAATATTGTCTCTGTGGTCCATTGAACAGACTCACTTCTTTTTCCATTTAGCAAGTCATTTCCTTTTCGTCAAGAAGTGTAAACCCAGAGAAATTGTGATGCACAGACCAATTCCTCGTACTACAACATCTACAATTAGTTTCCAAGTTTTTCTTTTGTTAGTTGACTCAATAGGGCATTTTGGGAGTCCAACTTTAACTATGCTGCCACAAAGCTTGGTGTTGTTAGATAAAAATACAACTGATATGTTGAGAATTAAGCACTTTTGGGTACTTCTCCTTGTAGTTTGTTGAATGAGTGGTTCAAGTATTGCAGATAGCGAACCAAAAAGCAATTGAAACTTTGTGAAATTCTTGAGTCCTTAATCAAGCCTAAACATTAACCAAGCTTTAAAATTAATAGTTCAGGCCGAAATCCAAACACCCAAATATTACAAAATATTTCCAGATAATCTTACCTAAGGTGTGGTCTAATTCGAATTCACCTTCCAAACCTCCAATTTTAAGCCCAAATAATTAGCAAACCAAGCTCTTCTTCATCTTGAATGAAATTCTTGAATCAATCCCTAATTATAATTTGAAATTAGGCTTACATGATTAAAGCTTGAATCAAATACATACTTCACTACCAATGTCTCAAATAAATTATCCATATGTAGCTTCGTAAAAAATCACTTCCAAATGACTTTACCAAAATTTCTCAACAACCAAAATTAATCCACAAGAGGATCATCAAAGCATAAAACTTACCAAAACTTGCTAAAACAAACTCCAACTTCACTGAACAACACCCCAAAACCTTCATAAACTTGAATCTAACACAATGGGTATCAACCAATTGATGCCAAAAGTAAATGAGTATTCAAGAATCAACCGAAAACAAACCCAAACATTAGAAATCTTACCCAAATCGATAGATCTAGTGACGACAAAAGCGAACGACGCTTGAGTAGTGGTGGATGGAGGTCATGAAGAAGAAACTAACGCAGCGACTTTGGGAGGCGTCGGACGGGCTCACGAATGTGAGGAAGAAAAGGGGGGTGGGGTTTGACTTTTTATNAAGGGTGAAATCACCTCGAATGTTCTTGGTATTTGTGACACGAATGGCGATTTCGTGTTTGTCTTACGTAGGTGGGAAGGTTTTGCAACTAATTCTCATGTGCTTAGAGATGCAATATCACAACCTAACGGATTGAAGGTTCCGAAGGATATCAACTTACATGCACAACTTCTTGTTGTACATCGTAGTACCGAACGATCATGATTTCATACACTTGGACATTGTATAAGGTATTATTATCTATGCGATGCTGGGTACCCAAGTGTGAGAGCGTCTTGGCACCATATAAAGGATCATCTTTTGGAATGGCGTGGAGGAAGGAATGCACCAACAACTACTAGAGAATTTTTTAACATGAAACACTCTTCTACGAGGAATTTCATCGAGAGGTCATTCGAGCTATTGAAGGGAGATGGGCAATACTCTGCGAAAAATCATACAACCTCGTGCAAGTCCAAACTCAGACGATAACGGTGTGTTGCCTTATTTAATCTTATTAATAAGGAGATGAATACTGGCGAAATGCTCGAGAATCTAGACGAGGTGAACTCACATTTTGGTAACATTGGTGGGGACGAGATCAATTATATTGAGAGTTCAAACGAATGGACACAACGAAGAGATGAACTGGCACATAATATGTTTTCTGACTAGGAGTTACGTAACAATCAGTAGCTTCATGTTCACTTTATTGCTTTTACAATGTATGTATTTTTTTAATTTCATGTATATGATTTTGGAAATCAATTTCAAAATTTCTTAATATAATTAGATTTACTACCTTAGCTTCATGTCTAGTTTGTGGCTTTTATAATGTATTTTTTTTTAATTTCATGTATGTGATTTTGGAAATCAGTTTCCAAATTTCTTAATATAATTAGATTTACTACCTTATACATTGTACATAACATATCACATGACAATTTCTTTCATTACTACTTAAATTGTACTACAGTGTACATGTTGCAGGATGGAAAGTTCTTCTAGAGCTCCAAAGCACACTTGAACGAGGGAGGAAAAGTCAAAGTTGGTGGAATGTTTGGTGACTTTGGTTGAATCTGGTGGATGGAGATCAGACATCGGGACCGTTCGCCCTTGGTTGGCATAGTTACGGCGTATGATGGCTGATAAGATATCTGATTGTACAATACAAGGGACCCCTACCATAGTGTTGGGGTTGATGCCCTAAATCTCGTAGGATCCTGTAGTTTGTAAACATATGTATGAACAAACATTTGTGATGTAATAATATGAGATATTTTATTCACTTCAATCTATGAAATATGAGGATTTTTTAGTTGCATTAACCACAAACCAATAAACTAAAGTCCCTGGTTGTCGTTGTAACTTAAGCATGTATGTGGAGATATACAAGTGGATCGTCCTTTAAGTGATAACCTAAATGGTCTGTAATATATGGATAAAGGAGGGAAACCTTATCCTTGTGAAACTACAAGTGTGGCCTACTTTATAGGTGTTACAAGTGTTGTAAAGTGCTACAAATGGTCTGATCCTGATCATTCGTGTATTAGACATGCGAGCGGGGATGCTCTATACAAAAGAATTTGTATAAGATCGGACCATGATATGTTTAATCTCGTTATATAACGTCGTTCAGATAGAGACTTTCATCTCACTAGGATGACCATAGGTAACATGACCTTAATCCTAAGTGAGTTGGGAACTCCTACCTTGGAGGGTGGTTCTTTGATTTGCATGGGTGTGATGTCTATATCGCCGACTCAAACCTACCACTTTGGAGATTCGTCTGATTGGGGAGCTAGAAATTCAGCTACACAAGACGGAATTCACTCCTTCCCCGAAGTAGGGGTAAATAGATAAATTACTCCCTTAAGGGCTGATTCCGGGGCTTGAACAATGTAGCGCTACACCTTCTCATGGCCCGAGAAGTGTTTTCTCTTAGTAGGACTATGATGTATTGTTCATTAAAAGAATCAGTAGTACTTAAAGAGTTAGACGTAACTACATGGGAAAAATGGTAAACTGGCCCACCTGTACTTACGAGCAATTTGTGAAGAGTCATTGTACTATTGATTGGTTATATCCAATGGACATAGAAATATATCTGTAGCGCGAAGAGTGCAGTTGTCGGTCTTTAGTGGAATGCTCGGTAGTTAACGGATGGTGGATATCGTGATTAAAGAGTTTAGTCAGTTATTCATGTACTGTTAGAGCTTCAAACTACAGGTCCATAAGGTCTTCTTGGTAGCTCAATGGATTCATGTTGAAAATCGATATTTGGGTTAGTTTGAAGTATTCAAATTAACAAGAGGGAATTGGATTATATATGATATAATTAAGTTGATTCAATTATATGTGATATAATTGATTTGATGTATTAGATATATTAATTGGAGGAATTAATATAAATTTGATTTATATTAAATGCAATAAAGAAGAAAAAGAACTATAGTTTATATGTTGCATATGATGTGATATTAAAACTATAGGTTATAAATATAATATGATAAATTAGTTATTATATTTATTTATAACAAAACAATTATGAGATAATTGTTGTTGGTTATTTTTGCTCTATTAACCGAAAGAGTGGGAGGTTTTATTCAGTTTTGATAACTGATGAATAAAATGAAAATCGTTTTCATTTTTTAAATTTCAAAGGCATTCCAATTGGGAAAAGAGAAAAAGCTAGAGAGAGTACACGATCAAGGACCGAGTTCGCTAGAAGATAGCTCCTCAACACTAAACGATTGAGTACCCAGTCTAAATGATAGACTAGCTCTTCTTCCACTTACTCGATCGTTCATTTCCTATTTCCAAATCCATACAGAGCCCACACCTCTTGGATTCTCACACTGAGAATACCAAGGTAATTGAGTGGTGGTATCGAGTTTCTTATTCGAGGGTCGAAGATCGAGGTTTACTCGATAGTATTCGAGTTTCTACCAGTTCGAATTTTTTGGGTTTTTTTCGTTGCATTTGTGCACTTGATCGAGTTTTCTTAGACGCTTGGTTGATTGATCGAGGGTATACGAGAAGAAAAATTTCTTCAAAGGTAAGTCTTACTCGATCCCTTTGTTTTGAATCCTCGAAGTATGCTGTAATTTACTCGTTAATGCATAAATGTTGTTGTTTGATTGTAAATGTCTTGTTCTTTCACAATGGGGTTTGGAACGATCTGCTTCCGCTCATTGGTTCTCTTGTTTAAGAGTTCATTCACATAGATTGTAAGGTACGAAGCCTTAAAAGTACGTACCAAGCTATAGCAGAAATGCGAGGATCGACATGCAGCGGGTTCGGTTGGAATGAATAATTCCAATGTATCGCTATGTAGAAAGAGACGTTTGATGGTTGGATGAAGGTAAAATTTCATAAACATTCTTTTTCCATTCATCGTCACCCGTTATATTGATCAGCCATATTCTTCATGTAGAGCCATCCTACAGCAAAAGGGCTCCTGTACAAGTTAATCCTATATTTTGATGACTTAGCCTACATCTTCAGCAAGGACCGAGAAATTGGAGAAAGGGTAGAAACACCTGGTGACATGGCCTCAAATGTGCTAAGGTGTATGCATGAAGGTGCTCCTATTGGCAATTCATAGGAATATGACCTGTCATAGTACGAGTTTGATGGAATCCCGACTAGTTTTGGTTCCGAAGGAGGCAATTCATCAAGAGGTAGTAGAAGAAAGCATTATGGATATCAGTCTAAGTTGGTTGAAGTATTTAAGAATGCAATGGACTTTGTAAATGACCAACTGAAGTTCATTGCTGAATGGTCGAAAGAGCAGCATGAACCAAAGGTTGAGCTATATGCCAAGGTTGTGAATGAACTTAACGATATTCCATAACTATAAACCTGACAGAAGGTGAAACTTATGAATATCATATTCTGCAATGTGCATAATATAGAGAGTTTTTTGTCTGTTCTAGCGGATATGAAATTGGAGTATTGCAAGGTTCGTCTTCTAGACAACGCCTAACCAACTATTTTCATCACCTACTTTTCCATGTTTAATTTGGACATATCTAAATTATGACTTCTATTTTATAATATTTTATGTTTCACTCCGAACTATTTCATGGAAATGAATGTGATTTGGTTTTCTCTATTTGCTATTTCTGAAATTTCCCTATCTCTACATACATTAATGTTTTGGGCAGTGATTAATTTTTTGGTGGAATAAATGACTTTATTTTAGTTCGTAAAAATATGATATTTCATTTAAATTCTTTTCCTTTGATATAAGGAAAAGTAGAATCAATTGTGATATCTACTAAGATAACATGCATTTAATTTACATACTGTTATAACCAGCTATTATAATATTGCCTGCACCCCAAATATAGATTATTATAACCCAGACTATAATAACCTGTGCACACCAAACACAGATCACCACAGATTATAATAACCTGCACTCCAAACACATACTACTATAACATAGACTAAAACAATGTTCATCCCAAACACAGACTATTATAACCCTCAGACTATAATAAACACTAACTTTTATAACTCATTCAGCGCCCCAAACGTCCCCTTAAGTTTCAAAGCATGTCTAAATGCTAAATTTTGATTGATTACATGATTTACCATAGTTCCTTTTACATTTAAACATGTTTAAGTATATATTTCCAAATGTGTTTACATTTAAACATGTTTAATCATTTAAACTGGGCTTTCCAGCTCATATTTTCAAATGTATTTCACTCCCCAGGTAGCAATTGAGATCTTGATGCATAGCTTACAGCTGCCAATCTACCACACAGCTGTTAAAGGAACCCTGATAATCAAGATGTCGTTTAGGTCTATACTTAGTCTTTGGTTGTCTTGTAAACTCGTACATATTATTTGGGGAAGGGTAGAAACCCAAGTTGGTAAATATGTTTATGGATTTTGTTGTATAAGAACCATGGTCTGTATATAAGTATGCAATGTGTCACGGTCATGCTTGTCCAGGGCCTGTTGCCCATGGCCGCATGCCCGATCCGACCCCCTTCTAGCATACTTTCATATCTTGTATTGTATTAGATTAGTTAGCTTGCTTTCTTTACATTTTCATTGTAAGTGACCACTCGCCCTTTTGCATATACAAGGGCGCCAGTTGGCTTTTTGTTCAGAATGCACTAATATGGGGGAATAAGAAACTAACGCATCACTTCCTCATACCCGAGTAGTTACTCTATAAAGCTGTTTGTTGTTTTGCTTATTGCTTTCTAGTCTACTACAATCTTTCTTTTCTTATTCACACTCCAAAAAATTCTTACGAAAAGCTTTTTCTCCAAACCCGTTTCTAAAAACCGTTTTCCCTAAAACGGGGGTGGAGGTTGCGAGAGGCACTCGGTGTGCCATCGGCAGTCCGTATTCGAATTGGCTGACTTGTTCGCGAGCCGGGGAACAAGTGCCGCACAATCGCTAAGAGAAGTTTTCGAAAGAGCGATTGTGACAGTTGGTATCAGAGCCTAGTCGGCTTATAGAGGGAAAGATCAGTGATCATGTCGCGACGAAGAACCTGAACAAAGTCCCATGTGGACAGATTGGTAGAGAGGAAGACAAAATGCTCCTACCTGAGTGAGGTTCCAGATAATGTACGTTTCCTAGAGACTCGACTACAGAAGTTGCTGAGAAAGCCAATGGAATTGATGGCGGTGGTAGGCCGCCTAGACGGATTACCCGTCATAGATTTGATGATGAAGAGTAGAGACCCTCGAGACCAAAACAGTACGGTTCGGCAGCTTTGAACGAGGTGATAGCTCCTCGGGCATCTGTTGCCCACATAGAGGAGCGTGTCGAAAGAGCTGGACAGCTCAAAAGCAATACTTCAGATGGTAACCGATTTGTCTGAAGACTTTCGGTCGCCCTTGATGTCGTCAGAGCCGAGATAGCGGATGTGAGTGCTAGGGTGAATCTCACCATCCGAGCGGTAGGGGAAACCAAGCCCCAATCTGGGGGAGCAATGGCAGTAAATCCCAGAACCGAAACCCTTCTGTGGGTACGAGAAGCGAAGCCCTGGAAAATTTTATCTCTCGACATTTGAGCAATACTTCAAGCGACGAACACAGTGACTGAAGAGTCGAAAGTCACACTAGCAAAATGCATCTAGCTGAAAGATGCGAACTGTGGTGGAGATCACGATTTACAGACATACAGGAAGACGCTGCACTATTGATACTTGGGATGATTGAAACAAGAACTCGTTCGCAGTTCTCCTGAAAATGTCGAGATCTTGGCTCGAACGAAAACTCCAGAGCTAAAGCAAATAGGTAACATCAGGAACTACGTAAAATAGTTTGCAGGACTCATGTTGGAACATACGAGATATGTCTGAAAAAGACAAGGTCTTTTGCTTTGTGAAGGGCTAAAACTGTCGGCGAAATCAAAACTATATGAACAGAGAGTAACAGGATCTCCCCTCTGCCTATGCGGCAGCTGAACGGCTATACGATCTTAGCACTGACTCACAAGATGTGAGGAAGCAATCAACTTCCTCAAATAGGGAAACAGAAATAGCCGTTCCAGTCCTCCCAGACCTGGGGAGGAGACAAGAACACAAGGGGGGGACCATAAATCATCCCAACCGAGATCAGGAAAACAAACTAGCGGGGGCCGCCGCAACAGCATAACAATTACAATCGCCCCCTGTCTTGTTTCATATAGTAGGGCCACACAGGGCGGGGCGAATGTCCAAATCGAACCGCGTTTCAATGCTTTTCAAGCCACGTTGCCTCTACCTCCGAAGACAAGGCTGAAAACTAGAGGAGACGATAACCGAGCCAGCTGCAGAAATTGAGAATCCCAGGATGGGGGCATTGAAATTCTAATCTGCACTCCAGAAGAATATGGAAAGGCGACGGAAGCCACTAGAGAAAGGTCTCATAATGTGGACGCTGAGTCAACCAAAGATCGGCCAAAAAAAACACTATGGTTTGACTCTGGGCTCACCCATAAACTTCATGGCTGAAACGGTAAGCTCGCGCGCTGAACTTGAATTTGGGTAAGAGATGCAGAGGGAAGATGAAAGCCTAATGAATTCCGTAGCCCTACTGATTACGGGGATAGCGAAGAAACTCCGGTGAAGTTAAGAGACTGGAGGCTTCGTTGACTTCGTGATTGTCAAGATGGATGACTTTCGACAGTGGTACTGGGGATGGAAATTCCTAACTTGAAAATAAAGTCATACCAATGCCCTTGCCAAATGCTTTAGTCATTACCGGATCTACATCCACCGTAGTCCAAGCCAGTAATCAAGAAACCAATGGGGTGAGAATGATCTCAGTCCTCAATTGAAGAGAGGCCTAGCCCACGACGAACCCAGTTTATGGCCATTCCAATAGAATCAGTTGAGTCCACTTGAAGAGGAGATCCCCCAAGACGTTCTATTGTCTTGGAAGAGTATCGGGATGTCTATGCCGAAAAGCTTGCTCAAGTCCTTACCCCCACGAAGGGGATTGGACCATGAGATTGAGTTGTTACCAGGGCAAAGCCGCCTGCCAAGAATGCATATCGATGGCCCCGCCAAATTGGCTGAGCTCCGGAAACAGTTAGACGAGTTGTTAGATGCAGGATTAAACAGACGCAAAGGCCCCTTATGGAGCCCTAGTACTGTTCCAGAAGAAGAAGGATGGGAGCCTCGGTTGTGCATCGACTATCGGGCCTTGAATAAGCTCACAGTCCGCACAAATATCCCTTCCTATACATTACTGACTTAATTTGATCAGCTTCACGGTGCTAAGTATTTCTCGAAGCTGAACCTAACGGTATGGATATTATCAGGTTCGAATTGCTGAAGGAGATGAACCTAAGACGACATGTGTCTCGAAGATATGGAGCTCTGAATTCCTCGTGATGCCCTTTTGGCGCTCAACCGCCAATGTCCCAGCAACACGTTCTGTACTAATGAACCAAGTGTTTCACAGAAATACTGCAATTCGTCCGTAGTGTATCTGATGACATTGTGTCTATATTAGCCTTGCTAGAGGACCATCGACATCACCTTGCAATCTAGTCTTTGAAAAAGCTGAAGAGAAATCGTTTGTAATGTAAAGAGAGAGAGTGCTTCTTTGCCCCAAGAGCGCATAAATTTCCTCGGCCACGTGATTGAGTGTGTGGGCGGATATGGTATGGAAAGAGGGCAAGGTGGCCGCATTAGAAGATTTGGAAGTACCATCATCCGTGACCGAACTAGTCGCTTCCTCGGACTCCGCCAAACTCATAGGCGGTTTTGGTAGAAGGATTCTCGAGCAAGAACAGGGCCATTTAACCGAACTGTTGAAGAAGGAAATGACCAATGGAGCTGGACTCCTAAATTCAATCGCCTTTGAGGGCTTGAACAGAAAGTGCATGATGAGAGGCCGGTCCTCGTGATTGCCGACGTGTACCAAGCCAATATGAAGTAGAGACTGAATGCTTCTGACTTCGCGTTGGGTGGTGTCCGCTCCTCCAGATGGGACACCGCCTCTGCATATGAGAGTAGGAAACTAAATGATGCCGAACGGAGGTATCCGCCGTCCCGAGAAAGAAGATGTTAGCAGTAAGTTCACTGCTTGAGGCCTGGAGACAGTACTCTTGGAGGCCAAAGTTCGCTGGTAAGACCGACACAACTCCATCTTGTCAGCTTCTTCAAACCACGAGAGTTGTGTCGAAACGCGCACGGTGCAGGAGATGTCTAGCGGAGTTCGACTTCCAATTCGAACTAGACCGGCAAAAGTAACCAAAGTGGTCGATTGCCTTAGTCCGAAAGAGGCGAAACATGCGGCCCCTGTGCATGTCCCTTTTCGCCTACAAGCAAGTACGTTGAGTGGCAATCGAAGTATCGAGGCAAACGTGTCAAAACTCACTTGACAAACGACACAGCGGCGCAGCCCCATCCTACAGTTGCAGAGAGGGGAAGAATGCCAGTTATTGGTGGAAGATGGACTCTATTATACACCAAGGCCAATCGCCTCTACATCCCCAGATCGGGGAGTTACGAAGGTCGCTGATGAAGGAGTCCACGACACACCGTGGGCAGGACAATAATGGTTGGCAGAGGACTTATGCCTTCTGAAACAAGGCTACTATTGCAAAGCCTTTCGGAGCGATGTCATGCAATTTACCAAAACTTGCCTTGTCCTGCCAGTAAGATAAGGTCGAAAGGGCCGAAATTAGCGGGTCTGCTGGAACCTCCTACCTGTGCCCTCTAGACCATGGGAGAGCGTGTCTCTCGACTTCATCACCCATTTGCCCAAGGTGGGAGAGTTTGAATCGATCCTTGTTATTATCGACCGATTCTCAAAAATATGCCACTTTCGTCCCAACGAGAAAATGTGCACAGCCTGATGACTGCCCAGCTGTTCTTCAAACACATCGTGAAATTATGGGGTGTCCCCGCGAGCATTGTTAGCGATCGGAACGGAAGATTCACTGGACATTCTGGGACCGAATTGTTCAAAATATTGGGGTCAACACTGAAATATCTCCTCTAGCATCATCCCCAAACTGACGGCCAAGAACGGAAAGCTTCAACAGTATGCTCGAGGAATATCTGCGTCACTTTATCGACGCTAGCAGAAGAACTGGGTCCATGTTGTTAGATGTGGCTCAGATTCAGCTTCAATAGCCAGTAAGAGTTCCGCGACCGAAAAAAATGCCCTTCGAAGTGGTGTGCGGCAGAACAGCCACTCATGCCACACTTGGTGGACCACCCTTATGCAGGCAAAAGCACATAACTTCACTAAAGAGTGGAGCAAAAAACCTCTGAGATAGCTCGCGCCAACCTAGAAAGAGCATCAAGAAGGATGAAAAAGTGGGCTGATAAGAAGCGGAGGGCCCTCAAGTTTCAAGCCGGGACAAGGTCCTGATCAAGCTACGACCGGAACAGTTTCGTTTTCGAGGCCAGAGAGAGACAACACGGCTAGTAAGGAATATGAAGGTCCAGTGGAGATAATTGAGAAGGGTCGGGAAAACCTCATATAAGGTTCAGTTACCCCTCATGGATGAAGATTCATCCTGTCATCCATGTGAGTGTCCTGAAGCCCTATCATCCCGATCGCAGGATGAACAAAGAATCATGCTAAGGCGCCCACCAGTCATGATGAAGAGTTCTGCTAGAGGAAGTTGCACAAATCCTGGATAAACGTACGCGCCATATTTGGAAAACCCCCAGACGAGAACTTGACAGAGTTTTAGTGAAATGGAAGGATTCTCCCAGACGAAGAGATCAGTTGGGGAGCGGGCCGAAGATTTGAAGAAAAATGCAGCTCCAGCCATCGCAATTTTGAACAGGTCAGTTGACGGGGGACGTCAAACCAATTAAGTGGGGAGAATGTCACGGTCATGGCTTGTCCAGGGCCTGTTGCCATGGCCGCATGCCCGATCCGACCCCTTCTAGCATACTTTCATATCTTTGTATTGTATTAGATTAGTTGCTTGCTTTCTTTACATTTTCATTGTAAGTGACACTCGCCCTTTTGCATATGCAAAGGCCCAGTTGGCTTTTGTTCAGAATGCACTATATTGGATAAGACTAACCATCACTTCCTCATACCCGGAGTAGTACTTATCTATAAAGCTTTTGTTGTTGTTTATTGCTGTTCTAGTCTACTATAATCTTCTTTCTTTATTGCAACACTCACAAAAAACTTCTTACGAAAAGCTTTTTCTCCAAACCCGTTTTCTAAAACCGTTTCCCTAAAACGGGGGTGGAGGTTGCGAGAGGCACTCGGTGTGCCATCGGCAGTCCGTATTCGAGTTGGCTGACTTTGTTCATGAGCGGGACAAGTGCAGCACAATCGCTAAGAGAAGCTTTCGAAAGAGCGATTGTGACACAATGCGTGTGGTGAGTTAAACCATTTTTCATCACTGAATTCTTAATGCCTTAAAGGTTTGAGTTTGAAATGTCTGGAAATATGTAAATATACTTGTCTATCACGTTATAAAGAGGCGTGGAAACAAGTTATAGGTAGATGATAGGCAGTAGATATCATGAAAGGTTTGCCATTTGCTGTCTTTCAACATCCCTTTCCAGGTTAAGAGGGTAGCCTAGGAGAATGTGTAAGAATTTTCATAGGCAAGATCCCCTGTTGAATGTTTCATCATAGTATGAATATTGTCTCTGTGGTCCATTGAACAGACTCACTTCCTTTTTCCATTTAGCAAGTCATTTCCTTTTCGTCAAGAAGTGTAAACCACAGAGAAATTGTGATGCACAGACCAATTCCTCGTACTACAACATCTACAATTAGTTTCCAAGTTTTTCTTTTGTTAGTTGACTCAATAGGGCATTTTGGGAGTCCAACTTTTAACTATGCTGCCACAAAGCTTTGTGTTGGTTAGATAAAAATACAACTGATATGTTGAGAATTAAGCACTTTTGGGTACTTCTCCTTGTAGTTTGTTGAATGAGTGGTTCAAGTATTGCAGATAGCGAACCAAAAAGCAATTGAAACTTTGTGAAATTCTTGAGTCCTTAATCAAGCCTAAAACATAACCAAGCTTTAAAATTAATAGTTCAGGCCGAAATCCAAAACACCCAAATATTACAAATATTTCCAGATAATCTTACCTAAGGTGTGGTCTAATTCGAATTCACCTTCCAAACCTCACAATTTTAAGCCCAATAATTAGCAAACCAAGCTCTCTTCTCATCTTGAATGAAATTCTTGAATCAATCCCTAATTATAATTTGAAATTAGGCTTACATGATTAAAGCTTGAATCAAATACATACTTCACTACCAATGTCTCAAAATAAATTATCCATAATGTAGCTTCGTAAAAAATCACTTCCAAATGACTTTACCAAAATTTCTCAACAACCAAAATTAATCCACAAGAGGATCATCAAAGCATAAAACTTACCAAACTTGCTAAAACAAACTCCAACTTCACTGAACAACACCCCAAAACCTTCATAAAACTTGAATCTAACACAATGGGTATCAACCAATTGATGCCAAAGTAAATGAGTATTCAAGAATCAACCGAAAACAAACCCAAACATTAGAAAATCTTACCCAAATCGATAGATCTAGTGACGACAAAAGCGAACGACGCTTGAGTAGTGGTGGATGGAGGTCATGAAGAAGAAACTAACGCAGCGACTTTGGGAGGCGTCGGACGGGCTCACGAATGTGAGGAAGAAAAGGGGGGTGGGGTTTGACTTTTTATTAAAAAAAAAAAACAATAATAATAATAATAATAATAATAAAAAAGGAAGTAAATATAATTACATTTAATTCCTTTTCCGTTTCAAAAGAAAATTAATTCCTGCTCATTAATTTTCAAATTGATAATTTCACGCCAACAATTAAACTCCCGCACTTATACTTGAAGTCCAAAATTCCAAAAATGCCCTCCCAACTAATAACAATTACTGAAATTCCAAATAATAAAGTTACTGAAATTACATTATTACTAAAAAAATGTGCGGGGTGTTACATTCTTCCCTCCTCAAAGAACTTTTGTCCTCGAAAGTTCATTCTTGGAAAAAAAACTCCGGCGGTGTTACATTCTTCCCTCCTCAAAGAACTTTCGTCCTCGAAAGTTCATTCTTGAATCACTATACTTTTGGTTTTAGTTCATTTTTACATCACTTACTCTATTAACATGTTAATTCCTTCCAAAACTTAAGCGATAGATAAAGATAAATTTAGGTTTAAATACTATTTTGATCACTATGCTTTTGGTTTTAGTTCATTTTTATCTCTATAATTTAAAAATATTCATTTTCGTACTTATGCTTTTAAGTTTGGTTCATTTTGTTTTCTCTAGTTTCAAAATGTTCATTTTTGTCCTTGAATTCTCAAAAGTGACCATTTTATTCCTTTCATATTCAGATTTACTTCATTTTTAAGAGATTAAAATAATCACTCTTTTAAAGTTTTAGAACCAAAATGAATCAAAGTTCAAAGTATAAGGACCAAAATAAGTTGAAGTATATGGACCAAAATACATATTTTAAAAGTATAGTGATCAAAATGAACAAAAACTAAAAGTACAAAGATCAAAGTAATATTTAAACTATAAATTTAATATTATATCATCTAATAAACATAGCTCAATTGTTTAATGAATGAACTATTAATCAAGAAGTTAGGGATTTGAATCCCTCGTGATAATGATCTCTCTTTTTCATCTTTCAGTTGAGCTATGCTCTTGTTGGTAAGGAAAAAAAAAAAAAAAAAACTTCATTTCCTCAACACAAGTTGAAATGATCATTAATTTTTTCATAATGTGAATGATTTCTTTCCATGATTGAACACTTTCAATAGCTTTAATCTTCACTCCACCAAACCTTTCCAATAAAACATTTCATATATGAAAAGAAAGAAGAGAAGTTAGAAATTTCAAATTTGGGAGACAACACAATATAATGGACTTTCTTAATACCTGCATGACCTAACTTTTTTATTTTATTTTATTTTATTTTATTTCGTTTGGATTGGAACTATCAAATACTTTAAATAGTAATGGATATCTCATTCATCGAAGTATCCTTAAATTTACTAGTTTCGAACTTGTAATTAAAAATTTTCAGTCTATACATAAAAATTTGGTTCTACATATTTATTTATTTATTACTTTAAATCGATACGAGATTAATTTTAATATTGATTCGCATAATCTAAAAATATTTTGAAACTATTTTGGCATGTTCTTAAACTTCTTACTTCTCCTGGGAGAAATTTTCTTGAAAAAATGGGTGACTCTCTTGAGACTGTATAAAAGAAGCTAAAATCATAAAGATGTGCTTAGTATCATCCATGAATGTGTGACTCCCAATGTTTTTATTTATTTTTTTTTTCCTAGAGAAAAAATTATGGAGCACTTACTAACAGAAAAACTCGAACAAGATGAGCAATACACAAATCATAAAAATTTGAGAGAGTGATTAAAAGATGAAAAAAATTTCTCCTATTTGTATTCATTAGTAAGTTATCCCTTTACAGTTGATAACCTGCCTAGATTCACATGAGATGACACTAAAAGTGATCTTATTTAATTTAATAATTAAATAATATTAATATTGAATTAATTTAATAATATGAATATAAAATTAATCTTTTATTTCCATTCGTGCATAATAACTCTATACCCTAAACACAGACATATGAACTACATAGGTATATAAACTCTAGACATCATATCTCAATTTATGGTCCCAATCAGTTCATTACATTATCATTGGGTTTCTTTCATTTCTCAAAAACAAGGAACACATTCACATTCAATTTGCATCCAATTTCATACAAGAAAATAGGTCATGGTTTTTTTTTCTTTTTAAGTTGATCTTAGGCTTGATTAAAGGTTTAATGAGAAACATAATCTGAATAAGAAAAAAGTCATAGAAACACATAAATAAACCTAACATCTTCTTTGATTTTTTTTTTTTTCATTTTCAAAAAACCCTAACATCTTTTTTTAAAAAATGTAATAATAATAAGCTAGATTCTAGTAATGATGGATTTTAATTCTAAGAACAAGCTTGTTTCTTATAAACAAGTGGTCTCCCACTTTACCCAAGATAGTCAAAGGCAAAATTAGATGCAATTTGAGAATTAGTTTTTTTTTTTTTTTTCCTTTTTAATAAATGTACCCGAATATTATAGCTCTCATTTATTATCAATTATATTAGTAATTTTCCTTTGTGAAATGGGAAGGAGCTCTTATTTTTTATCAATCATCTTAGTAATTTGCATTTATGAGATGAAAAATAAATTCTCATAATTTTATTTAAAGTAATATTTTTGCAATCTCTTTCTTTTCACGTAACTTTTTTTTTATAAACTAAAATAATGGTCATAAAAAACTTTTCGGATGAAGGGAAAACAAAAACTCTTCAAAAATTACATCCGTCTGAGTAAAATAAATGAATGTTGTTTTTTCTAATAATAATAATAATAGTAATAATAAATGAAGGAAAGATTTGACTTAGAAAGTTAGAAATGATATATGTTGTGATAGTATTCAATTAGGATTGGCAACAGGACCGAGGTGGGGTGGGGAGACTCCCCATCTCCGTCCCCGTGGGTGTATTTCCCCCATCCCCACCGGAGAAATGGATCTCCATGGAGAACCATCCTCGTTTTTTTCTCTCTCTATATATACCCGGTTAGAATCCCCAGTTTGACCCCATATCCGATCAAACTGGGGATTTCACACTCCAATCGAGACAGGGACCCGAGCTGCATAGATCTTTGTCAATCCTATATTCAATTAATATAATCTTCAATATAATGACAAGATGCCCACTTGAGTGGACACATGGGAATTGGGCACTCACTAACATGTATGGCTACTGGATGGCATAAAATAAAAAATTGATCTCATATAATATGGTCTGACTCAACTATAAACAAATTAATCCGAACTAAAATTTATACTATATATAATAACATTTAATGAATTTCTTACAAAATTAACTTTATCATAATACTAAAATGGATTTAAAAGAAAACTGAACTAGTTAGATTTATATTATAATAATTAAGTTAGTTCTTCTAGTCTACTTTTAAACAAATGAATTTGGACATAAAATGATCAATGTAATTTTCTTATGGTGGCGTAACACTTTTAAATTGACTGCAATCTTTAATATGAACTTTCATCTGTCCATCGATTGTATTCTTATTATTGTGAACGATATCACAACATTGTCTACGAAGTGCCTGTTCGTCCAAAAATAATTTAATCTATTAGTTTAATACTCTAAATTAGATTGAGAAGATGGTGTGAATATTAATTTAATAATCACTCAAAATTCTAACAAGAAGAATAAAATTCAATCATCAGAAAAATCAAGTTGAAACCACACAAAAATAATCTAAAACGCACCTACCAAATTATGGTTTCCCACAATTTTTTTCTTTTAATTACAATTTTTCATGCAACACCTAAATATATTTTCCTATATTTATTGCCTATCCTTTCAACCACTGCTGGCTAAACTAACCGAAGCCAACTAATAAGCCCCATTGGTTAATCATTTGAATTTTATACTATTTGTTTTTGTTTTTTTGTTTTCCAAAAACAAGACTATTCGTTTTCTGTTTTTTAAATTAAGAAAAAACGAAAAGCTATTGATTTTTAGTTTTTGTTTTTAAAAATCAAGTAGTAAACCATCATTTCCATCTATTATTTCTCTATGTCTTATTGTTTATATTTTTAAAGTGCTTTAAAATCAAAACCAAAATTCGAAAGCTAAAAAATAATAATTTTCAAAAAATTTGTTTTTATTTTTGTTTTTTTAAAATTGACTAAGAATATAACTAAAATAGCTGCATAAAAAATATGAACACCATGAGTAAGAATTTGTTGGAAAACAAAAAAAAATTTTAAAAACTAAAAATAAAAAACCATATAATTACTCAACCAAATCTTAGTTTTGTTATATTTAGTTATCTATTTTTTATATTTTCACTTTTCTTAAATAAAAATTTGAAGTATTAGCCTATTTGTAAAAGCAAAAACTATTTTTTTTTAGTTTTAAAAAAATATCTTAGATTATGAAAAAAAATCTTAGAAAAGTAAATAAGAAAATAAAAAAACTTGCAACCAATTGATAACATGTTTTTACAAGGTGGTTTTTAGTTTGCTAAACCCATGAAATATATATACAGTACTTATTGACTAACAGGTTGGCTTAATAAACTTGTTTGTGACGTTTAAAAAATATATACTTGAGATGTTTATGGTTTAAATTATTTACCGGTATTGAACTAAAAAGAAAAAGAAAATATTTAACATTTTATGAAATATTTGAATTAATTTCTTATGTATGTATGATAAAAGTATGATGGATAAAAATAGGTGTATTGGTAGTAATAAATTAAATTTAAAAAAATTCAATTAAAAAAACGTTGTTTACCTGCCTCCACAAACGACGGTCGAACTCCGGCGCGGAGACGTTGAAAGATCCCACAGCCAATGCAGGAGCGTAATCGGGGCGGTCACACACAGCCTCCTCCATAAACCTCCGGTAGGTGGTCAACGTCCGCCACCGGCGGCCGCCCAATCGCTCGGCTGAATCCAAGAAATAAAGAATGGGTCTTTCACATGGGTCGGAGCTTACGGGTCGGGTATCGAAAGTGAAGGGTTCATTGCTATTTGTCCTCCAGGTTTGGTAGGTAAGAAATGCGGTTTCGAGTTCCTTGGCAGTGACCAGCCATGGATATAACTGAATACTGTAACCCCACGACACGGAAACGGACCAGTTACGAGTCGTGTCGTAGCAGAAGCTGTGCTGAAGGGCTCGACTTGGGTCCGTTTTGTAAGCGTTGTGGAGCTTCTTGAGTGCGTCGGGTTGGTTCATGGTTGGGAATATGGCCTGCACGTAGTCCAGGTGGTGGAGCGACACTAATGGCGCTATTGGATGTGCAGCTAATATTCCATATGGGTTCCCTCTTATATCCAACTGTCAATTCAAATTCAACCCATTGCTTAAAATAATATAATACTTTACTTTGACTTCTATATTAATTAAAATTATCAATATTAGTTTAAACTAGAAACTTTTTGAATGCATCAATTTACACTTTTTATAATCGTGAAACTTATAATTTTATGAATTAAATTAGAAGTTTGAATCAATTAAGACACTCTCATAATCTTGTTTTGAAAATTGTCACTGCATCTTGTTAATCCAATATTTGTAAAAGTAATTTATATACATGTAAAAATTGATGCAATAACGATCTTCAAAGATAATCTTAATAAAAGATAAAATTGATTTACTTATGGCAATATAAGAGTTTAATTTATGGGTAATTAGTGAGCTATGAAGAGTTAGTAAAAAATGGTATTTTGGAATTAACTTGAGCATAGCATAGCACTGAAGCATTAATAACCTTCTTTAGAAATCTCTACTGCCTATAATTATTATGCTATTATTATTGGGGAAAAATTATGTGAACAATTAGGGGTAGATTCAGGTATACCTAAATGAACTTTTAATTTTAAATGCATGAATTTGTGGGTGCATGGAGGTTGTTTTTGTTAAGATACATGAATAGCATGTATTCATATACTTAATTTGGGTCTTTTAGAAGTGTTTAATATTATCTCATTTAGATATGATAGTTAATTGAAGCAATGGGAAGTAATACAATTCAAAGAGGTTAAAGAAAAAACATGCAATTTTTTTTACTTTGGGGTGTTCTTGAAGTTGTAACAAGTTTCAACATTATGTAAATCACAAAAAACCAAATTAAGTTAACTCATACAAAGAAAAAAAACTGGGTGTAGGTTAGATAGCACCCGATTTGGATCTGCAATTATGTTTGTTGATCTTTTTAGTGTAAATTAAGTTGCACCGAATCATTGCTCCTAATAAATGTTAGAAAGAAAAAGAACAAACCTGGTGGAATCCAAGCTCTTTGGTAATCGGAACGCCGATCTCGCTGATGCAGCCCTGAATTTTCTGATCGGAGCCATACATATCAGCATAACGATTGATGCAACCGTCTAAAATTTTAACGAGCATCGTCGCGAGAGGGTAACTGATGGCGAATCCACCACCACCGTAGGCCATGGTGTAAGAATGAACTACATCTTGTTCCACACTCTCAGAATTACCTCCGATATAAAACATTTGATTGTGATCGTATTTACCCAACAAATCCACCAAATTCTCCGTAAAGAATACTGTATCATCATCCCCCATCACGAACCACCTCACATTCTCCAACCCCAATTCATATGTCTCCTTGATTATTCTAGCCACTCGAATTGCAGATCGAAAACCATACCTGTTAAGATTATGCATATATATAAATTATTAAATATGTCATAACTTATATTTTCAAATCCAGCTCTCGAGTCCATCCGTGATAATTCATATTACTAATATGAGTCTATTAGCGATATTGATTTTTCTATATTTTCAATTATTTAAAAATATTGCTATACACTCAATTATTAGCCCCAAAAGTGTTACACATTGCAATTATCCAAATTTAAATGTGGCTTGAAGATTTTTTTTGAACAATATACATAAGGTAAGAGGAATCAAGAGGTATACTGAGACATCTCAACTAGATTGACATATCCCTAACACTTTCATCATGTCCCGAGACCAAAAGTGTTGATGCATGTGAACAAAAAGAACCAGAGTAAGCTAGAGAGATGCTCGATAAAAGTTCAGTACAAGAAGGACCGGCTAGAGAAAAGTCATCCAATTAAGAAAAATGCTAGAGATATCATAATTTGGGTTGGAAATTCGAACCCAAAATTTGTGTTTCAAAATATATTTTTCTAACACATGAAGTCATCCGCTTTTTTTTTATCTCTAATTAACATAAAAAATGATTTGTTGGGACTCTTTTGCTATTTTGTAACCCTGGTTGCCCTAATGAATTAGATTCTAATTGTGTCTACCTTGCCAATTGGAGCATAGTTTAAGATCATCGTAAGCCTACTTCTTGAACTCAAACATAGAAGGAAGAAAATGAGAAGGAAAAGAAAAACATATATAGCTCAATAGAAGACACATATTATATCTGTAAATAAGGTCATTAATTCAATCCTACACTCATAAAATTATTGAACTAAAGAAATTTTCTACCCTAATAACAATTTAGGTTTGAAATATGGTTTTCAAAATTTCTCTCCTACATAAAATAACATAGAATCATTTTCCACTTTTCAGTACAATAGTGATAGGGAATTCGAAATATAGATTTCTTAATCAATAACACAATTATATATTAGTTGATCTAATATTATTGCTGATTATATAAATGAATGATTAAATACTACTATCAAATGTTAATGTCCTACCTATCAAACTAAAAAAAGAACTATTATTTCATGTTTTTTTAAGTTGAATAGTGATTTTAACTGTACCAGCAAGTGTAGTTGAATCTCGAGGTGTCATCGGAGATTCGGTAAGGAGGAGAGGATTCCGGCCAGGGAAATTCAGGCTTCTCTTCAAGCCAAACAAACCCACGAGTAACGTTCTTCTTCCACCATAGCTCGCAGTAATGGCGTCGCTCGTTCCACGTCTTAACGGAGCCACCAATGCCGAACACAATATGGGAAATATTCGTTGGTTGTTCTCCGGCAGCGAAAGCCTTCACCTTCCGGTGGTTCGAATACCGGTATGCGTCGTAACAGCCACGACAAGGAGGGGTTTGGTCGGTAAAAGTTAGGTGAAGGAAGAGAGAAAAAGAGGCTACGGCAGAGATAAGAAGAAAGGCTCTAAGGAAAGGAACTAAGATCACAATTGGCCTTAAGACCAAAAATTTCAAAGGTTTTAATGAATTTTGAATGGACATTTTGTTCCTTTGCTTGAATTCAGAATGAAAAGAGTAGATGAAATTTTGGTAATGAAGAATAAGAAGAAAGAAATTTGGGGAATAAAGGGTTTGGAATTGTAACGTGTGTGCGCGTTGGGTTCATGTTCGTGGCACATTCATTCATATATAAAAAAAGGGCTTGATTTTTTTTTCTTTTTTTTAAATGAATGGGTTGCTAGAAAAATTAGGCAACAAATAATGTAGATATCTAAATGCAATTGGGTTGCTTGCGACGAATATTGACCTTATTAAAATTTGTCTGAAATTATTGATTGTTTCGCCTTTGTTTAGGTGGTAAAGATCTTTCCAAATATGGTACCGTATCCCTCAAATTCTTTTACTTAAATTGAAAATTGTATTATAAAAATATTAAATTAGGTATGATGTAGATGTTCATTATTAGTGTCTATTGGTCATGTGTCACTTATCCATTACGTTATGTGTTGTTCATGTGTCTCAAGATTATACATTATTAGTGTCCATGTAATCCACAAAGATTACACACTATTAGTGTGCATGTGATCCATCAATCAAATTGTCTATAAATAATGGCATTTTGTGGATTTTGGAAGATACATGTTGGTGATCACTGATCAATCTAAAAAGATCGAAGGAAGTAAAGAAATTCATTCTTTGTTATTTTATTTCCTTTTTGTTATTTATTTATTTTATATATTTATATATTATATTATATTTATTTTATTATATATTATTATTATATTATATTTTCTCCATATTCGTGTTCTTGTTGTACGTCGTGGTGCTCCTCTAATTCACAACAAATTGTAATTTTATTCTCTATTTTCATAATTACATTTATTATATGTTTTGAAAAAAAAATCTATTATTATTAGGGAAATTATTTCAAATGGTAAAACTGTTGAAAATATTTACAAGATATAGCAAAATTTTAGAACTATTAATGATAGACGGTGATAGACATGTCAGGCATTAATAGACTTTGATAGAAGTCTATTAGTGTCTATCAGCATCTATCATTAATAATTCTAAACATTTATTATATTTTATAAATATTTTTATTCATTTTTTCATATTTAAAAACAATGCTTGTTATTATATGTGTTTAAAAAAAGAAAAGAAAGAAAGAAAGGAAAAAAAAAAAAAAAAACCTATGTTCTACTTCTATTTTTGGTCACTTGTCCTTCCGTGATTATTTTACTTTTGTTTTTCGTGAATAAACTTTCAAACTTCGAATGTTTGGCTAAAAAACATATTCATAAATATAATCCTTTTAAATCCGGTCAAAATCCTTGCAATAAAATGTGGAGTATGAAGAACAAAAATTTTGGCTTAGAAAGAAAGAACACATGTCAATTAACTTTAAGTTATGTTCATTTTGATAATATAATTATAAATTTTGTATATGAAGAACTAAATGCAGATTATTGTGGCATGGAGAATCTATTTCCTTGAAAGCAACAATGATACGACCTTACTATTAAATTGCAAGAAACCAATTTCTCTTCAAAGTTTACATAACACTCGAACTCTGACGTAGATAACATAGGAGAGTTAGACGAAAAATAGTTCAAAAATGTCGACAGGGAAGATGCAGAAGATGAAACTAGATTTTCAGTATTCTATGTGTTTCGAAATGAAAATGGCTAAGACTATATGAAGAAGGGAAAACACTTCTTTTGACAAAAATTATTGTAAGAATAAATTTTTAGATCCACTAAATCATAATGGGTGTTTATAAATTGATTTTGAAAATAATAATAAAACATTTAAACCTTTGGATAAAAAAAAACATAAAGAGAAATTATTTCTTTTTACCTACGAGCGCAATTATTCGTACCTGAATCCACCCATCCATCAGTTTGACCAAACGGACGACAACACACACATGTGAAGAAAGTTTATACTTTCACCACAACCACAAATTGGAAGCTCCGTTGCAAACCTCTATACATACCCACTTGCCTTTTGCTATGGCCTATGACCCATAAGTCATTCCCAACCGTATACTTGTTCTATATTTGATACCTGCCAAATGTTTTATTTTAATTAGGAAACATGCTATGAAAAGTTATTTCATTCCTTTATTTTTTATATAAATTTTGTTTTCGAAAGAAGAAACATAATATATAGTATGTGTCAACGCAATATAAGGCCATGTGTTACTAAACATAGTCTAATAAATAAGACATTTAATGATCATCTAAAAAATTCATTATCCAAATCAACATAAAATAGAAAGCAAAGTAAAGAATCTGATGCATGTAAAGGATCGAGAAAAGGCATATGTGTTGACAGGATCCAAACAAATATAACAATCCCACTAGGCTCTCCTCCAAAACAATCAACTAAATAATTGTTCTCCAAAAAACCACAAATAAATCACCAAATAATCACCAAGCAATCAATAAAAAATGGACAATAATAAACCACAAAAATTATGGAAGACTAAAAACAAAAGCACACACGAATTATATGTGAAAAACCTCTTCAGTGTGAATAGTAAAAATTACGGGACTTGCATTGAGGAGTCCACCCTTGTCAACTTCTCTTATTATGATAAAATTGAGGGAAAAAGAACCCAAATCAGCTATACAAAGGTTCACAACCCACCAATACTTTCATATATCAAAGATGAATACTTGAGAGGTAAAAAGAATGAAAATCACCCAATTTTACAGATTATGTTTGATAGCGATTACGGACAAACCAAAGCTTCAAACAACAATCTGTTCAAATCAAGAGACCATGTGTCCCGAATAGGCTAACCAAATTTCAGCACGATCCAACAGTTCAAACTCTGGCAATCGACAACTTTGTGTAAGCTGTCATTGAAAACCGAATAATTATTTTTCTCTCCGATTTTCTGCTTCTTTTCACAATCTTGTTTTTAGGCCATCTCCATATCACATAAAAGAAAATCTAAGGCTTTCAAGATGAGCTAACCTAAAAAATTATCCCTAATTGGGCTCACAAAACACAAGTTTAAAATAAAATCTTACTTGTGCTATTAGTGAGCTAGACACCCACAACAATCTCCCCCTCTAGCCCAACACGGGGAAGACTCAATCACATCCATGATCACTTGAACCTTAACTCGGCAAGCTTACTACAAAGCTCAATATTGCTTTTGGGAACTATCTTAGTTAACATATATGTACTATTCTTATCGATGTGGACTTTCTTCAGATTTAATCTCTTCTCTTCAATTACATCTCGTAGCCAATGATATCTAATGTCAATGTGTTTAGTACGAGCATGATACATTGGATTCTTGTTCAAATCTATAGCACTCTAACTATCACAAAATATTACATACTCACCTTGCTTCAAACCAAGGAACCTTTTAAGCCATAACATTTCCTTGCTTACTTTCCACTGCTACAAAATACTCTGCCTCATTTGTGGACAATGCTATGCATTTTTGTAGCCTAGATTGCCATGAGATGGTTCCCCTAAAAATGTAAACACATACCTAAGGTAGACTTTCTTTATCATCATCACCTGCCATTTCTGCATCAGTATAGCCTTGAAGCATAGGTTTGCCACCTCCATAACACAAACTCAATGTGGAGGTGTCACGCAAGTATTTGAAGATCCACTTAACTTCTTCCTTGTGAATCTTACCTGGATTGGATAGAAAATGACTTATTAGACTGATTGCATGTGTAATATAAGGTCTAGTACACACCATAGCATACATCAAAGAACCAACAGCAGAAGAGTAAGAAATGGATGACATAACTTCTTTCTCTTTCTTTATTGTAGAGCAAGCTATCTTACTTAGCTTAAAGTGAGTTGCTAGTGGTGTACTAATAGGCTTAGCATGCTTCATATTTAACCTTTCCAGCACCCATTCAATATACTTCTCCTAGGGTAACAACAATTTTTCAACTTTCCTATCACGAGCAATCTCCATACTTAAGATTTGCTTTGCAGGACTAAAATCTTTCATGTAAAATGACTTGGACAAGTATTTCTTCAAATTTTGAATCATATATATATATATATATATATCATGTCCAACTATCAACATATCATCTACATATAAAAGAAAAATGATGAAGTTGCCTGTAGGGAACTTTATAAAATACACACAAGAATTAGTTGTAGTTCATTTATAATCATTGCTTATCATAAACAAATCAAATTTCTTGTACCATTTCTTTAGTGCCTATCTAAGCCCATAAAGACTCTTTTTCAACTTGCAAACAAGTTTATCTTTCCCTTTTTCTTCAAATCTTTCAGGTTGCTCATTGTAGATCTCTTCATGCAAGTCACCATGTAAAAAAAGCAGTTTTTACATTAAATTGTTCTATCTCAAGATCAAGACTTGCTCCTAATCCCAACACTATTCTAATCGATGTCATTTTGACCACTAGAGAGAAGATCATATCAAAGTCAATGTCCTTTTTCTGGTTGCATCCCTTAACCACTAATCTGGCTTTGTATCTCACTATCTTCTCACCATCCTTCTTGTACTTGAAAACCCATTTGTTTTTCAATACTCTCTTTCCCTTTGAAGGCTTCACTAGCTTATAGGTTCTATTCTTTTCTAGAGAATTTATCTCCTCCTTCATTGCATCGAGCCACTGGTTTTTTTCATCATGAGACAAAACCTCTTAATAGTTTTCTGTCTCTCTATCTTCACTAACTAGAGTGAACTCTAAGCTTGGATACCTTGTTGAAGGTTTACGTACTGTGGTGGAATTTTGAGCCTGACTATTCTCCACTTGAGGAATAAATTGCTCCCCCTCCTCATGATCTTCTCCATGAATCATTTCCTCATATGCATCTTCCTCATGAATTTCTTTGTCAGACGAAGACTCATCAAGATCATCATCATCAATATAACCTGGTACATTACCATGAGGTTAATCTCACCAACATCATCATGCACATCATCAACATTCTCATTTTTTGGTTGAACAACCAAAGGATTATAAGTAGAATCATTAGTAGTATCAAAACACAATTCTAAAGTAGAAGTGTACTTTGTACTAAGAAAATCTACACCTTTCTCGTGCTCAAAGAATACTACATCTCTGCTTCTCATTACCTTTTTCTTTTCTAGATCGTAGAGCCTATAACCAGACTCTTCATCTCCATACCCAACAAAAACACATGGATTGGTCTTCGAATAAAGCTTTGATCTCTATTCCTTAGGCACATCCATGTAAGCCTTGCTCCTAAAGACTCTAAGATATAAATAAATGGGATCATGTCCCTTCCATGCTCTCTCTGGAATGTCTAAAGCAAGAGAAAATGATGGAGGTCGATTAATCAAATACATGACACATTGCACTACTTTACCCCAAATTTTTTTTAAAAAGATCAAATATTTTAAGCATATTCCTCACCTTCTCTATAATGGTTTTGTTCATCCTCTCAGCAATTCCATTTTGTGCCAGACACTGTCTTCTCATGTTTAATGCCATATTATGATTAATAATACTTGAACTCATTCGAAGTATACTTACCACCATTATCAGAACATAAATACTTCAATTTTCTTTCGGTCTCCCTTTCTACTATGACATGAAAATTCCTAAAAATCTCAAATACTTGGTTTTTTGTCTTCAACATATACACCCAAGTTCTTCGAGTAGCATCATCAATAAAAGTGACAAAATATTTATTGGTTCCAAGTAACTCCACCTTAATAGGCCCATAAATATCCGAATGTATTAATTCCAATTTTTCTTGCCTTCTGGTGGACTTCCCAAAAAGGGAAATTCTATGTTGCTTACCTGCCAAACAATGATCACAAGGTCAAGAGAAATTGTTTTATCAACATAGATAAGAGATTTACCTACAAACAATTTAATCCCCTTATCGCTCATATGCCCTAGCCTTCGATGCCAAAAATTTGGAGAATTCTTTTCTTCTACTACATTCAAATCAGAAGAACATATGCCCAAGGTACTTTTATACAAAGAGCGATACAACTCATCTCGAGCAACTAATATTGAACCCTTAGACAATTTCCATTTACCATCACAAAAAGTATGTCGAAATCCTTCTTGATCAAGGACATTTGCAAACAATAAGTTAAGGTGTCAATCAGGAATATGGTGCAAATTCTTTAATACAAACGTGCACTCAACACTTGTTTTTACACGAATATCACCTAACCCAACTATACTAGCTGAGCTCTTGTTTAAGCTACCAAAATCACAAGATTGATAGTTCATGAAATACTCTCTGGGAACACTAGTATGAAGCACTTGAATCTACCACCCACTCTGTGTTTGAACTTTATACATGATAACACTCATTAGTTAGACAAATCAAGGTGACAATATGATCACTATGAGAAATAATTGTTGTAATATTTTTATCATCTTCCTCTTTTTGTGAGTCTTTCTTCTTACTCTGTTCTTTCTTCCAATGATAGAAAAACTGTTTTATATGTTCAGGCTTGTTACAGTAATGACATGTCCTAGTCTCTTTGTCTCTAGACTTGGACCTCCCTTTTGAGTTACCACGGTCTTTAGGTCCCTTACTCTTGTTTCTTCCACAATTCTTAGCAACAAGACCATGTGAATTATCAACTCCCATCTACTTTTTTCTTATCTCTTCATTGAACATGCTTTGTTTGATAACATCCAAAGACAAAACACCTTATGGAGCAGAGTTACCAACAGTCACAACCAAGGTTTCCCAACTGTCCGGCAAAAAACTCAACAAGAACAAAACCTACAATTCATCATTAAAATAAATCTTCATAGTAGTCAGCTTATTAATAATATCCTTAAAGTCACTCAAATGCTTTGAAACAAACTTCCTACCCTTCAAATTCAAATTAACAAATTGCCTGATTAAAGTTTTATTATGTGCGGTCTTCCTTTCATAAAGACCTTCTAATTTCTTCTACAACTCATATGGGTCTTACTCCTTAGACACATGGTTGAAAAAACTAATATCAACTCATTGCCTAATAGTCACCAAAGTTTTTCTTTTAACTTTCCCCAATCTTTTTCTTCCATTTTCTTTGGTTTTGCAGATTTAAAAATTGTGCCATCTGCTTTTATGGTTGTTTGAATTAGATCAAACAAATCTTTACAGTCTAACAAATCCTCCATCACCGATCTCCAGATGGAATAAGTGGTTGATGTCAGTTTTGAAGGAAACCAATGAAGGTCTTGTGCAGAAGCGGGGATCGTTCCCATTTTAATTTTTCAAAATTACAAAAACAAAAAATTTATGCATTAGCAAACATAAATTACAGCATGCTTTTTGGGAATAAAACGACGTACCCTTGAAGTCAATTTTCTTCATGTATTCCCTTTTGACCACGATCTCATTAGTTTCTAATTCAAAATTACCAATTAGGCACCATCACTTGAGAACTCTCTAGTATTCTCTTTAGAGATTAAGAATTCTAGCAAGAGTTGTGTGCTTTGCTTGAATTCTTGGGCTTTGCTTGAATTTCTATCCACTACAAGTAATGTTCAGAGAAATTAAGGGAAGAGAGTTGTAACTCCCTCCCTTTAATTAAGTTCAAATAAAATTCAATTTATTTTAAATAATATATATATATTAACTACCTTATTATATATATATATATACACACACTATATGTTATATCAAATATAACACATAACCTATAGTTTTATATTATATGAAATACAATATAACCTATTGATGGGTGGAAAATGGAGACTAAATATGCGTTCATGTTATGATATGCATTCGTTCTCCATGCATCGATGGTCATGCGTTGGACTAAGTAATATGCAAGATGCGCTTAAGAATATATGTGATGACCATGTGCTCCTGCCACAAGTTTTCTTACTCTCTCACCAAGTATAACGAGATCGCAAGTATCTCGGGGTGATCCAAGGTCGAACTCAGGGACTTGTAGCTAAATGTTGCGAAGTGATTTGTTTGCGGCAAAGAATAAAAGAATAATGAAGTTAAAGGACTATGCGTTACTCCTACTCCTAACTAAACAAATTAAGCAATGGAAGTATGACTATGAGAGTTGGTAGAGACGCGACAACTATTAACTCGTAATACGATGCATGGAAAAATAGATAAAATAGTGGAGGGGATAACTTCATCGCATCATTAAGCTTGATCGCAAGGGTAACCCCAGCCAACACAAATTATGTGATCATGCTATACACAAATATACGCATGCGATACATATGCGAAAATGTCGATAGGGCTTATGTCTAAGTCTCTACTCTTGCTTATGCAATCTAACACACATAAGACAAGATGACCGTATACCACCACATCCTATTTCTAGGGCGCATCCGCTGTGTAAATAGCAAAAGAACTTATGTCTAAGTTTCTACTTCTTGCTTATGTGATTCTAATCCGACTCTCTCAATTCTAGATTCTATCTTTAGACTAGTCTCTCAAGTATGTCCAAAGGATGAATGATGCACTCATAAGACAAGATGATCACATAAAGCATGGTCGAACATAAGATTATTCCCATCTCTAGGAACACTGCTCACTTTGCTTAGTGAGTTCCACTACTTACCCTCTCGGGCAGTTAGTCGCCGCTGATCAGCTCATAGACAAGTGTTGCTATAGCCTCACACTAAGTAAAGAGGATTTACTCACTATACTCGCGCAACACACACCTCTGGGTGGTTTGCTGGTGGTTTGCTACATGCTTCATATGTCTATGCCGCATGATTGAGTATGTGATACTCTCACAATCTTACTTAGTTCGTTGCAATGAAAGTAAGGGATGATAAAGAAGAAGTTAATGAAGATGGAATCGAAGGAAATAAAGAGATGCGTTGATTACAAAATGTATTAATGTCTTAAGCCAAAATGTAATACAATACAAAGTTAGAAGAAAGATTGAGGGCTAAATGTAGGTAATCTCTTGCTTCCATCAAATGTGTGTCAAAGCTATCGGTGGTGCCATGGAAGGGTAATGGAGTAGTCTCTCTCGAGATCTATCTTCGGCAAAGCTTCGGTCGTCACTCGGAATGGGTGAAGGAATGAATAAGTCTCAAAGAATGTCTTCCCATGCTCTCATCTGTGATCACAAGGATCTCCTTAAAGGCAGAAGCTCGGATGCCTTGAATTTGGGATCTAAGGCTCTATTTATAGAGCTCAATCGCCAACAGCATTAATGGTCCCAGTATGAATCTCTACCACTAACATCGTGATGGTCCAGCTCTGAACCTCTTCCACTAATGGCACGATAGGTGAAATGTCAACATCATCTTTTCGGTACTCCAAGGGTATGCGTTCATGCTCGTTTTTGCCAACGTACTATTGCATTCCACCAACCTTGCGATCACCTTTCTATCATGGTTATCACTTTGTAGCCGCAACATCCATGCGTTGAACGCATGCGATCAATAGCCGCAACATCCATGCGATGAACGTATGCGATCACCCTTGCGATGTTCTGGGATTCACTGCATGCGAACGATTCCTGCGATAGCTACAAAAATAGACATTTCAACGCAGAATAATGCATAATATTGGGTTAGCGGAAATTTCCTATGCTGATCGACACAAGCTCACTTCTCACACGAATTCTTAGTATAATCATCAGATATTTTACTTGTTAGCCCTCATAATTCTAAATAAGAGGCTCTACAATAACTTGTATTTTTACCAATTATCACCTATAGTTTTATTTTCTCTTAACAATGCATGATATTTAATATAAATCATATTTATATTAAATTCAATCGTATGAATCTCATCCATACAATTAATATTTAAATCATATTAAAATATTTAATTTCTCTTAAAATATTTTATATTATAATGTTCTAATACATTATATTAATTATATCACATATAATTAATTTCCTCAATTAATTTGAACAATTCAAATTAATCTAAGAAAATAATACTCAATAAAAACACTGTTAAGCTATAGAGGGGATCTTATGGACCTATCGATTGAAGCTCCAATTGTACTTTGATAATTAATTAAACTCTTTAATTAAATTACCCAACTTCCATTAACTTTCGATTATTCCACTAAAGACCGACAGTTGCACTCTTCGCAGTACAGATATATTTCTGTATCCATTGGATATAACCAGTCAATAGTGCGATAACTCTTCACAAATTGCTTGTAAGTACAACTGGGTTAAAATTGCCATTTTGCCTCTATAGTTACATCTAAATCCTTAAGTGAATCGAATCCAAGATTTTAACGAGTAGTGGAAAATAGATCATTCCAAATTACAATTATGATTGAACATTACAAATTATAGTCGTAAACAAAACATACAGTTATACAATCAATACAGATATTAGAGCATGAACAATCAAATAAACAAGGAGAATGCTATGAATGTTTGTCGACTCGTCTCCACGATCTTTGCTCATGAATCTCAAACACAGCAACCTCGAACGCTCGAACAACACGACCGCAACACTGCATGAACACTTCACACTCATCCTAAACAATCGCTGATGGACGATTTTTGCATTACAACAATGGATGGATGGTACAAGCTCATGTCCCCGTTACCAGTTCCCCGGCAATGGCACCATAAACTTGTAACGCGGATTTTGATAGGTAAGATTGATGATGTTTTATGCTCGAAATGATGCGATACTACCACTAGATATGCGTTAATGATGGACGTTCACGTAGTATGCCATGCGTTGTCACAAGTTTCCTTACGATAGAACCAAGTATAATTCCACCGCAAGTTTCTCGGTGTGATCCGAGGTCGAACACGGGGACTGATTTAGGTTATTATAATATGTTCATGATATATGCGACCAGGTTTTCAATCTTTAAAAATGTGTTTGTATAGGTATATAAATTGCGATAAAATAAAGTAAAACAGTAAAGATGCGATAATAAAATGAAATACAATAATCCTAAGCTAGATGATACAAGATACAGGCTTCATGTTACAAGATGCTGGGGTCAAGGCTGGCTGTAAAAGTTGTGCAAAGACGTGGAATGCGGCGGCAAGTCTTATGAACAGAACAGAAAGACAAAGACAAAGAATATAACAATGCAAGTTCTCAATTGCGTTGAAGCTACAAATGTTGTTTCGCTCTTCTCTTGGCGTACACCTTTTAGTGATCGACCGTGCTCCCACATGTCTGTGATGAAACTGAGACTAACGTAATGAACGCAAGGTTGCTTCCATGTCTGGAAGTACTACTCGCTTTAGTTAACGCATTCTTCTGACCTTCTCTCGATAGGTCAGAATGGCATCCACTTCTGCTCTCACAAGTGAAGATGCCGCCTAACATGCCTTAGCTAAACGAATTTTATATCTTTAACACAGATTAAGTACTTGGTTAGATCATATTGCTTATCAGGGAATTAAGAAGACATCATGAAGAAAGTGATTGACGGGTGAACGAAAATAGACAGAAAATGGTAAATGAAAGCTATCAAAACATTTAATATGTCTATTAAGTGTTTGATACATGGTGTGAATGAAAAGAAAATGAGAAAGTGAGATACAACGATGAAAGAGATAGAACAGATACAAACAAGTGGCAATGTCTTGGCACTGATTTGATGGAGATCTGCTTGCCGGATAGGATGGATTTGATGGTAGGAAGAGCTTCCCTCTTAGGCTTGCTCCACCGGTAGCAGGGATCTTTACACAGAGCTTTCAATCGAATGTCTTGCAGATTAGTTCTGAGATTCACCTCTCGGCCTTATCTCGTCTTCTTCCCGGATTTCTTCACTTAAGCACTCAGCTCAGCCTTTTTTCTCAACAGTTTTGCAGCATTTATCTGTATCCCAGAACATCCTTTTATCTGAAATCTATGGGGTATTTATAGGTGAAGATTTTTGACTCCGGCCTTGTGGTCCCCACTTGTTATGGAAATTTCGAAGATGGAGGGATATTGTTCCTTCTGTTATGCAATCAGACTGTCAAATCTACACAGCGGTTAGTTGTACACGTGTCTCAATCCTCCGCTTTTACATTGTTTAGCTGCATCTTTTGATCAGTTGCTCGTATGCAGTGTTGTTTTTATTACCGCATGCGGTTGAAACTCAGCTCGGGATCGACTGTCGCATTGCACCGTCATTAAATTAGTTGTTTCTTCATTGTTGGTTGACGGACGCAATGTGACATAAATGCGTTGATCAGTTTCTCGTTGAGCCATGACCGCAAGCGGTGACTTGGTTTTCCTGCAAAACAGAGTAAAAGTATCCTCTTCTACCATCTTGACGATGTTAGTGGGTGTAATTGCGATAATTTATAATTTTTGTATTTCTCAGCTAATTTTCATACAATCAATGCATATTTCTTCACTTTTGGCCGCAATATCTAGATAAGGCAGCATAAATAACTTGTATTTCTACAAGTTATCAATCGCCTCGGTCACGAACTCCCAAACAACACGAACGGCCTCCACAAAACCTCGACGGTGTCGATTTGAGTAAGACACCACCAAAAAGGTTCCTTTGGTGTTCTCGGTGTGAGAATCCAGAGGGTGGGCTCTGTGTGGACTTGGAATGAGGCAGACGAAGGAGGAATGAACAATAGTGTACACGATTGGGCAAATGGGAGAAGACAAAAACTTATCGCATAGGTCGATGCCCATTCGTTTAGCTAAAGATAAGTGATCGTCTAGCAAAAGCTAAGCGATTGTTTAGCTCGTTTAGCTCAGTGTCTGTCGTCTACAAAACACTACACGATTGTTTACTTCGCTCAAGCTATCGCTTAGTAAATCGGTATTTACTTGACAAGCTTCGTGAGTTTCTTTTTGCAAGAGAGAAAACTCAAAAACAATTTTTCAACATTTTGTAAAAACTTACTAAAATTAGGAAAACAATTTTCCTTTTATCTCACTGTTACCATGAACCATCAATAACCTCCCACTCAATTGGTTTTAGAGAAAAAGATTTAATTATCCAATAATTAATATTATTATAAATATAAATGATAACCAACTTATCATATTATATTTATAACCTATAGTTTTAATATTTCATCTCATGAAACATATAAACCATAGTTCTTTATCTATTTCATGGTACTTAATGTAAATCTCATTTACATCAATCCTCCACTAGATATATCTCATACATCATACTGATTATATCATATATAATCAAAATATTTCTTGTCAATTTGAACATTTTAAATCAACACCAAGTACTGATCCTCAACTGAATCCATTGAGCTACCAAAGGGACCTTATGAACTTGTAGCTCGAAGCTCCAACGGTACATGAATAACTGACTAAACTCTTTAGTCACGGGATCCACCATCCATTAACTGCCAGGCACTCCACTAAAGACTGACAGCTGAACTCTTCTTACCACAAATATATTATGTGTCCATCTTAACCAATCAAAAATGCGGCAACCCTTCACAGATCGCTCGTAAGTACAGCTCGTCCAATAACCATTATGTCCCTATAGTTACTTCTGACTTCTTAAGTACCACTGATCCCTCTAATGAACATAAGTCATAGTCCTACTATGACTGAGTCCTCTCTTCCAAAGAGAAGTTGTGGCCACTATGTTCAAGCCCCAGAATCAGCCCTTAAGGGAGCAATCTCTCTACTTATCCCTGCTTCAGGAAAGGAGTAAAATCCATCTTGTGGATTGAGTTCCCAGCTCCCAGATCAGAAAAGTCCTAAAAAAGGTAGGCATGTTGAGTTGGCAATCTGGCCACTCTCACCCATACTAATCAAAGGACTGCCCTCAAAGGTAGGAGTTCCCAAAACACTCAGGATTGATGTCATGTCACCTATGGCCGTTTAGATGAGATGCAAGTCTTTAGTATCAATGACATTATATATAGAGTCTAGTCATCTCGTGGTCCAGGTCTTATACAAACTCTTTGTATAGGATACCCCGCTCACATGTCTCCACATGAATGGTCAAGATCTACCATCTGTAGTAGTTTACNGTCTCCACATGAATGGTCAAGATCTACCATCTGTAGTAGTTTACAACATTTGCAAACCTCTATAAGGTGGGTCGTATCCGTAGTGTCACCAGGATCAGGTATCCCACCTTAATCCTTATACTACATACCTATTTAGGTTATCACTTAAGTCATGATCTACTTGTATATCACATATACATACTTAAGTTTACATAAGATAACCAAGGAGCTTTGTTTATTAGATATGAGTAAATGTCAGAATTAAATAACATTTATTTTATTTATTAAACAATGTGTATCTTTAAAAAACAACGAGACTCCAGGAGAATTAGGACACCAATCCCAACATTAAGTACCATTGATCCCTCTAATGAATAATAAGTCATAGTCCAACTATGACCAAGTCCCTCTCGGGCTAAGTGAGGGTGTGGTTACATTGTTCAAGCCCCAGAATCAACCCTTAAGGGAGAATTTATCTACTTACCCCAACAATGGGAAATGAGTGAATTCCGTCTTGTGTAGCTGTGTTCCCAACTCTCCAATCAGTCGAATTCCCAAAATGGTAAACATATTGAGTTGGAAATTTGGTCACTCTCACCCATACAAATCAAAGGACCACCTTTCTAGGCAGGAGTTCATAACTCACTCAGGATTTAGGTCATGTCACCTGGTCATCCTTGTGAAATGTAAGTCTCTATTATTAACGGTATTATATAATGAGACTAATCATTTTGTGTTCCGATCTTATACAAACTCTTTGTAGAGGATATACCCACTCACATGTCTCCACTTGAATGATCAAGTTCAGATCATTTGTAGCAATTTATAACACTTGTAACATCTACAAAGCGGGTCGTATCCGTAGTGTCATCAAGATGAGTATCCAATCTTATCCATCTACTATAGACTAGGATTAAATTAAAACTCGTTCTGATACCAATTGATAAGACCCAAAAAATATAACAAATCCCACTAGGATCTCCTCCAAAACAATCAACTAAATAATTGTTCTCCAAAACACCACAAATAAATCACCAAATAATCATCAAGTAGTCAATCAACAATAGGCAATAATAAACCACAAAAATTATGGAAGACTAAAAACAAAGAGCACACACAAATTATACGTGGAAAACCACTAGAGTTTTGAGGAGTCCACCCATTTCAACTTCTCTTACTATGATAAAATTGAGGGAAAAAGAACTCAAATTAGTCATACAAAGGTTCACAACCCACCAATACTTTCATAAAGAAAAGATGAAACACTTGAGAGATAAAAAAAATGAAAATCATCAAATTTACAGGTTCTGTTCGCAGTGATTACGGACAAACCAAAGCTCCAAATAACGATCCAATCGTTCAAAACAAAACCTTATGTGTCCCAAATAGGCTGATCAAATTTTAGCACGATCCAACAATTCCTCCGGAAATCAACAACTTTGTAGAAGTTGTCGTTAAAAAACCAAACTGTTATTTTTCTTTCCGATTTTTTACTTCTTTTTCACTCTCTTTTTTCTTAGGTCATCTCCATATCACATAAAAGAAAACCTAAGGCTTTTAAGATGGGTCAACCTAAAAAATTATCTCTAATTGGGTTCACAAAATATAATTTGAAAATAAAGTCTTGCTTGTACCATAAGTGGACGGACACCCATAACATGTGTCTGAGTAGGTCTCATATGATAAAATCTTTCATAAAAATATGTGATGGATATGTATTATTTAGATGATTCAAAAGGTGATTATCCTAGTGTATTTAAAGGCAAAATACACTTACACAAAAATAACAAAATAGATATTTGCCTCGTAATAGCTATTGAATACAGGCTTAAAGATTTACACGCTTTTAATAAACATAGGGCCGACTTAAGTTATAGGAAAATGAGAGGATCGTCTAAAGCCCCCATTTTAGAAAGATTTCATATGTTGCATATATATGTTGGTATCTATTTAATTTAATTTTTAATAAAATTAAATTTAAAATATAAAATAATATACATATTACTTTTCATTAATTTTTCTTATAATATGAAAATACATACTACTAACATTTTTCTTATAAGATTTCAAGCGTCTCAAATAAGGGATGCTTTATTAAAATTAGAAGAAACTAGTGAAGATCCTAAAGTGAAAAGTGAAGCTAATTTAGCGACTTATGTTTGAAAATTTTAAATTCTTGTTAGGCAATGACTATATGGTTTGATATCTTATTTGTTGTAAATTTTGTGAGTAAAGTCTTACAACATAAAGATATGCATATTGATGTTGTTTAGATCATTATATTTGAAAGGTTTAGTTTCATTTTTTAGAAAAATATAGAGAAAATAGATTCGCAGATGTTATGATTTTAGTTAAAGAAATTGCAAATGATATGAAAATACGACCAATATTTCATGAAAAAAGAATGATCCAAAGAACAAAAATATTTCGATGAGAATATTGACATTGAAGAAACACGATCACTTAAAGATTGTTTTAGAACTGATTACTTTTACTATATTATAGATTAAGCAATTTCTTCACTTAAAAATATATTTGAACAATTTCAAGTATACAAAAATATCTTTAACTTGTTATTTGATATAAAAATTTTAAAGTCATTAGACGATGATAATTTGAAAATATATTATATTAATCTTGAAAATATATTAAAACATGAAACATTTTCTCACCTTAATGGTTTAGATTTATTTTTTGAATTAAAATATTAAGAGAAATCTTGCAAAATGAAATTGATTGTCCTATTAAAATAGTAAATTATAAAAAAAAAAGGTAAATGTTTTTCCAAATACATATATTACTTATAGAATATTATTAACAATATCAGTAACGATTGTTTTTGCTGAAAGAAGCTTTTCAAAATCAAAATTAATTAATCCTTATTTAAGGTAAATTATGTCGTAATAAAGATTAAATGGATTGATCATATTATCCATTGAAAGTGATAGATCATCAAAATTTAATACATAATTTTACATCTAAAAAATAAGAAAAATGAATTTTAGATAATATTTTATATTTGAAGATTTCTCTATCAAAATTTTATATAAGACCTCATATAATCTCGAATCGTCTTTGAATAAACATTGGGGGATAAATTTGAGATACTTTCCTCTTTTACATTCAATGAAAAAAAAAAAAAGAAAAAAAGAAAAAACTATTGAGTAGTATTGTTACGATCTCATAATATTTCTCATCCTAAGGTGTCATGGTCTCAAAGGAATTGCGATGTCTGATATGGACATTGATCACGACTTGGCAACAATGTCTACGTGGGTCTGCCAATACAATATTCTTGGCCGGCTTTATCATTCTAATTTATATAAAATTTAACTTTTTAGAATTAAATGGCTAATTTAATCCCTGTAGTTTGATGTTAATTTTAAACGTTTATGGTTTTAGAAGCTAAAATGTATAAATCAAGGGTCAAATGGAATTTAGGAATCAATTTGAAACAAATTTCAAATTTCAAAGATAAATTGTAATATGAATTAAATTAAAATCAAATTCAAAATTTAAGGACTAAATGTGTATCAGTTTAAAATCAATGGATAAATTAAAAATTAAATCCAAAACATAAAAACAAAAGGTATTTTTCCATAATTTAATATTCAGTACCAAAAGTGTATCTAATCCATACAAAATAAACTTAAGAGTAATTCTTATAAATAGAAAAAAAAANTGTCAAAGGGAAGTCAAGTTTTCGGTTTTTCAAATTTCCTAAAATATCCTTGTGATTTGAACTTCGCGCTCGTCTTCACCTTCATTATCTATGACTTCTTCCTCGTTATTCTTCCTCATCATCTATGGCTTCTTCTTCGGCGTTCTTCCTCATCGTCTACAGCTTCTTCCTCGGCGTTCTTCCTCATCAATGACGTTCTTCCTCGATTTTTTTCTTCTATTTTCTGTGCACATAGGTCTAGGGTTCTTCCTCGATTTTCTTCTTCGATTTTCTACATGCGTCCTTCTATGGCTTCTTCCTCGTCTATGGCGTCGTGGTTCCTCGACCACGCTACCCTTCGTTGATCATCGATAAGGGATTTTTCGCTCGCGCACAGTTTCTTTTCTTTTGTCTAGCTACTTCATTACATTGCATCTTCTTCTTCTCTTCTTTTCTCTTCTTCTCCTTCTCTTTTTTTTTTCTTCTTCTTCATCTCTTCTCCTTCTCTTCTAGGTTTTCAGGTCATCAGTATGATGTAGGCTTTCTTCTTCTTCTTCTTCTTCTTCATTTCTAGGTTTTCAGAATCTTAGAATTCTATCAATTTGGTTGTTGTATTGTGTTCTTTTCAATCTTGTTTTAATTTTTATGTTTCTTTATTTTTTATTCGTTCTTATGCAGATCGATAGTTTTTTGTGTGAATATGTATGGATGTGAATATTTCTCTACTACTGATAGACAATGATAGAGACTTATCACAGTCTAACAGTGATAGAGCCCAGTCACAGTCTATCACTAGTGATAAAGCTCTGTGGTTGACCTCTATCACTGTCTATCACCTATATAAAGTTATAGAGCTATATACATATTAGTATTTTCTTATACAATCTTCTTTTTTTTTTTTTTTTTTTTTTTTTTTTTTTTGCAGTAACTTGATACCATGGTTAATGTTCCTATGGTTGAATCTTAGAATTCTATCAATTTAGTTGTTATATTTGTGTTCTTTTCAGTCTTTTCTTAATTTTTATTATTCTTTGTTTTTTAATTGTTGTTGTGCAAACAGATAGTTTTTAGTGTGAATATGTATGGATGTGAACATTCCTCTATCACTGTGCATGATAGACAGTGATAGAGATCTATCACTATCTATTAGTGAGAACAGTGATTGAGCTCTATCACCAATGATAGACTATGATTGAGCTCTTTCACTGTCTATAAAGTTATAAAATTATATACATATTAATATTTTCTTATACAATCTTCTTTTCCTTTTTTTGCAGTTACTTGATACCTCAGTTAATGTTCCTATAGTTGTTTTTTTTTTTTTTGGTGGACAGTGGACTCATTATAATTCTTATGAGAATTATAGTGTTGTTGGAGTTTTTGACGATGATATGATAGACTTTAATGGTTTAGTTAATTTGATATTGGGTGAAATTCAGTTGGATGTTTTTATAGATTTATCAGTATTATTGGATTTTGGCCAAACTAATATTCAATCATTATTTCAAATAAAACAAGATAAGGATGTTAGTTGGTATCTGTCTTTGGCTAAAGATTCAGGGACTAGGCATCTTTTAGTTTCTCATGTTAGTCATCATTCTGTAGAAGGATCTTGTAGTGGTAGTTGTGGTGGAGGTGGTGATAGATTGTTATGTTAGGTTCTTCTAGCTCTTCAAATGATCAAGTTATACGAGATGTTAGTTTTAATCATGATTTGAAGGAAAAAGATGTATTTAGAAGTAAAGAAATATTGTCCAATTGTTTTTGTATAATAAAAGCAAATAAGAATTTTCAATTCAGGAATACATGATTAAATTCAAAGTCATTTGAGTTGAAAAGTTTGCAAGTAGGCTGTCAATGGTATGTTCGGGCATCTCGATACAAGAAGAGTGAATGGTGAATGCTTAGAAAGTACATTTCTGACCATAGTTGTTCAATAAATACAACTAAAGTTGTCATAGGCAAGCTTCTTCATTTGTAATTGGGGACTGCTTGAAAGAGGATTTTAGGTTTATCTCTACTGATCACTCCCTTCCTAGAGATATTGTTTGTAAGGCTCGTACTAAACTTGATGTTAATATTAGTTATCAAAAATCTTAGAGGGTAGAAGAACATATATTAAGATCATTAAATGGTTATGCAGCTGAATCATATAGCTTAATTTCACAGTTTTTTTTTTTTTTTTTTAAAAGGTTGAAAGAAATGAATATGGGTATTATTACAAATTAAGTATTCTTCTATAAAATTTATCACTGTCAATTGTAGATAGACCGTGAAAGACATCTATCATTATCTATCAATGATAGTTGTATTGGATTTTGAGAAAAATTAAACTCGTGGTTTGTGAACAATAAACTTATTTTGTAAATCAATAAAGTTGTTATTAAAGTTTTGATTCAATAAAGTTGTTATTGAATATATGAATTGCTTATTTCATTTTAGAAATAAATCCAATAAACTAAAAGATCCTGGACTATTGCATGAGTACTTGAATTTTATGTGGAGACATAAGAGTGGATCAGGTTCGAGTAAATAGTCAAAATAATTTATAGTATATGAATAAGATTGGGTGTCTTATTTTGGTAACACTATCAAATGCGGCAAACTCTATAGTTGTTACTGAATGAACTCTAAACATAAAGAACCAATGAGCGGAAGCATATCATTTCAAATCCCATTGTGAAAGAACTAACTTACAATTTAACATCACAGTTATGTATAAAGGACTAAATTACAACATTCTACAAAGGTAAAACAAGAGATTGAGTCAACGATGCCTTTGAAGAATCTTTTCTTCATGTATCCCTCGATCAATCATCAATGCATTCACTAGTACGAATGCAACGCGAACAAATCAGCAAACTGCACGAACTGGTAGAACCTCGAACACAATCGAGTAACACTCGATCCTCAACCCTCAAACAACGACTTGATACTACCACGAGGCTACTTTGGGTACTAGAAGAGGGAAGGAAGAATTGGACGATCGTATAGACAATCGAGTAAGTAGGAGAAGATAGAAGTCTATCGTTTAGACTTGGGTACTCGATCGTTTAGCAAACAAGTCACTATCATATAGGTAAACTTTCTCGATCGTTTATTCTCTCAAAAGCTATCGTATGGTTTTTTGCTTTATGCACGTTCAATTTGAAAAAAATGAAAACCATTTTCATTTTATCCATCAGTTGCCAAAACTGATTAAAACTTCCCACTGAGTCGGTTATTAGGAGAAACCTGAAATTCAATTACCTTATAATTTATTTAATTATAAATAAATATAATAGCTAATTTATCATATTATATTTATAATCTATAGTTTTAATATCACATCATATGTAATATATAAACCATAATTCTTTTCTCCTTTAT